>NC_067484.1:85506332-85663832 GCF_947179515.1 Apodemus sylvaticus
AGATTATGCTGTATTTACACACACACACACACACACACACACACACACATTTATCCTTTGTCTCTGAACTATAAACTTAAGATCTGTTAGTCACTTTGTTCTTAAGTGCTAAGGTCTTTAACATCTGCTGCAGTGTCCTTTCTTACCCTTTAAGCTTTTAGGCGGTCTCCAAAAAGTGGACTTAGTTGTAGCTTCCTGAGACTTCCAATGTTCTTTTTTCTCCTTGCATGGTATTCCATCTTTTCTTAGCAGGGCACAAAGTTTAGTGGGTGGATCTTTTAGAGGTGGAGGTGAACCTCTCCAGGGCTGAGATCACACACCTGCACTACCATACCTCATTTATGTGGTGCCTGAGGACTGAACCTGTGGCCCAAGCTGTGTCTCTAGCCCATGTCTGCACGTACTGTTCATGAACACAGGGATAAGGTTTACTTTCTCAAGGTTCTGTCATTTACCAAAATGAGTCCTTGTTGGCCTATTGGGAACAATGACTTAAATGTCTGTTATGACTCTATTCATAGCAATGGCCTATAAAATACGAACTTAGTTCCACCCGTCTACCTAACACTTAGTACATAGACAGTATCTAACATCCCCACCCCCAATTTCTATCACTGCCATCAAATACAACAGATATCAAACATACTGAAAAACAGACGCTAAGGTTTCCACTGCCAAAACCATTGGTGTTTACAAACCCTGAACACTATGACATCTTTACACCAGTACTCTCGAGCAGTCTCCATGTTGTAATGCACAGCTAATTAGGATGAATGGAATGATTTTTAATGTGAGTAGTCTAGTAGATTTTAGTTGTCTGACAGGGGAAGGGGATAACATTCCAAGAAGAAAGTTTCCAATTTAACAAAAAGAAAACCATAAGTGAACTTTGTTCTTATTTCTTTATTATTATCATTTTGCCTTTTTTTAAAAAATGAGGTTGATATACTTTGGATATTCCTTGTGATGTCTGGAGGACTGACTCCTGGGAGACAGAAAATAATAGGGGGCAGACACAATGCACCCATCACAATGCACCATGGCATGACATCGGCTGGAATGTCACCTCTCTGGCAAAGCTGTAGCGCTTCGCAGCTTAGGCTATACCCGAATGCTTTGATGAGGAGATAACTGCAGATGGAAGTGATTGCACAAGCCTCTGTCCTCTGATTTGCCAATGTGCCTGACCAGGAATTTCTTTCTTTCATTTTTTTTTTTTTTTTTTTTTTTTGGCATGGGGTTTATGCACAATTCCTGTTTACACCCAGGGGGCAAGGCAGGTTATTAAGACCAAGAAGGAGGGGAGGCTGTGGGAGGACATAATAACTGGGAGGACTTCACAGCCTCTACCTGGGGGTAAAGGGAGGAGGGCTGCGCATGGAGGGTGTTGTCTTTTAATTCTGACTATGTGTTAAGTGGCAGGAGAACTTTTGAAAGCTGCTTTGAGGAGGAGCCAGTGGCTGGGCATGGGGTGTTCTAGGCCTCACTCTCCCCACTTGTAGGAAACCCTCTCTCCATGCACAGGTAATTGGATGGGAAGGAGGACGGCTGGCCAGGGAAGAAAGCGTTCTGTTGCTCCTCCTCCTGTTGCTTATCCCTTGCATCCTGACTCTCTTCCAAAGGTACCTCAGCCTTGCCAACGTGGCTGCAGCGCATCTAGGCCTTTGCCAGCATCCGGTTAGCCTCCCTGTGCACTCCAGGTCACTCCAGTAGCTGCTCACCCTCCCTGGCCACTGGGACCGCTTCAGATGGCTGTGGCCTGTGCTGCTCCAGGGAGCACCTTCTCTAAGCTGCTCCTTTTCTGTCTCCTGGTGAGTAACATCCAAAGGACTAAGGAACTAGGCAGGCTCTTACCCGCGTCGTCCTGCCAGTTGGCCTTGAAAGAGACTCTTGGTAGGAATGGAAGGCAGGGGGGTAGTTGGAGGAAAACAAAACCTGATTTGCGAACAATTTAGAGCTGAGGGGCTTGCGATTCAGGACAAGAAGGGATGAGCTAACCCTCATGCATACGTGCTAATGTCTTTCAAGGGAATCCCTCATTCAGTTTGTCTGTGATTTTTTTTTTTCCCTGAGTAGTGAAATAAGGGTTTGGCATTTGGCCCAGAAGGTTCTAAGATTTGCTTTAGCTACTAGGCATTCATAAAACCCATGTATTTAAAGTGCTATTCCACTGAGCAGCAGAAAGAGAAAAGGATTGTGGGTGAAGATATAAATTACTCAAGATGTTTTTGGTTCACGCAGGAAGAATGGGGAGGACTTTTAATGGGAGGATGCGGTTCAACTCCACAAGAGGAGTATGACAGTCACCAGACTTAGCAAAAAGCTGCCTTCTGCCTGGGTTGGAACTGTTTATGGGATGCCATGTTTGCTTTTGGGGGAGGGGTGGAGTTTCTCAAATCTCAATTCTGAAATTTCTGCATTGTGAGTTTCCTGGTTTTTAAATTTAATTTTGTATTTTACCAAAAATACTTTAGTTATAAATTATATTTTCAGAATCTGGACATTTTTATGAATGGGTACAAACATTTTTCCATATGAACAATTCATGGTTCAGGGTTGATGGTCAACTTCGTATCCCATCACTACCAGAGACGAGAGCACATAGAAGCCACCGGGAGTTAGTGCTGGTTAAGTAATTAAACACAGATTTTTCTTGCCTTTGGTCCTGATCCCTGTCTAGCCTGTTTTCCCTTGATTCATCCTGACCCATTCATCCTAGAACCTCATATTAAATGGAAAGGTAACAACTCCTTCCAAGTCATTTTTAGACCCCAGTTTAACTTGGAGGTAGAGGGACTACTGAAGTTCTGGAAATTTCCATTGTTTCTGTCTATATAATGTGCTTTCCAACAGTGGTGTCCTAAGACAGGGAGGAACTAAAATGACGACAGGGTCGGTGATGTAGATAAACCCTATAAAATATATGTAGACTCATTCTACTCAGAGGTACATGCACATACATGTGTATATGCAGTTATGCATCTGTTTCTAACCATGATGTACTTTTCACACACTGTGCATGTAGAAAATGACTAACCCAAACTTTATCCTCAGCAAGACCTGAGGCATAGCCTAGTACAATTCTTAGCATTACAATGATGGTATTTCTAAATAGCCAAAGGACTAAGATTGTCTGTTGTTTTCATAAGTGGTTATTTAAATTATAGCTGTATGTAAATGTGACCTATAAAATGGCAGATGGCCACATTATAGGACTAGCAGATTTGTAAAACAAATGTACAACCTATTTTAAGTTGCTATGATGCATCTAGTCGACTTGAGTTGATTTACAAGGATGCAGCATCTTTAATATGACCATTAACCATTTGGTTTATCCCTACACAAATAACATGTCCCATAACTTTAGAGTGTGGTCTTCAAGAAAAAGTGATCACAAATTGATCTGTATGATTCTGCAAAATCTAGCTGTGCTAATTTTTTAATTGACATCAAGTTACTTTAATAAAGAGAAAAGAAGCAAATAAGTATAAAGTGCTACAAAAGAAATAAAATTGTTTTGAATTTATAGAATTCTCTGAGCTTTTAACTCACTTAAAAAAAGATAGTTTGTCTGATTTGGAGTTTTTAGATAATTTTTAAACCAATAGCTGTGCCTTAAATATGATAAAAATTCAGAGAGTTCTGTAAGTTGATATCACTTAGAATGGTGGTTTGAGAATACTTAAGATTTTGAAGGTTTTTTTTTTCTTTTCTAAGACAGTCTGAGAAATAATTTACTGACAGTGGAGTGGTTCTAAGTGTCATTTTATGAGCTTCAAAAATGCTTCTAATATTTCTCACTTCTTCAACAGTAACCTCCAATAGCAATAATAAAAAAAGATTGGAGAGTTGGTGTATCGGTGGTTATTGAATTCTAGAATCCAATACTTTTTCAGGCTAAAGAGGTTTATGGAGTCTTAGAGGTAATACTCTATAAATTCAATAGATCATAATATATTCTGTTGCAATTATGTAATAATGATGTAGTCCTAAGAACTGTTCACTTAATTATTTCATTGATACCAAATGACTTCCCAAAGCCAGTTTTTCTATGCATATCACTTTCTAAATGAATATGAAAAAGTAGATGATTAAAAAGTTAATTCTAAAATTGATAGTAATTTAATCAGACAAAAATTGTAACATGAAAAAACATATGATAATTGTTCTTTTTTCTTTTTTGAGGCTCTGGTATTATTTTGCGATGCCTGTCAAAAAGTTTCCCTTCAAGTTCCCTCTCATCTTAAGGCTGAAACACTTGTAGGCAAAGGTGAGCACCTGTATTGAGGATAGATGTAACTTGCTACATGATCTCTTGGCTGTTCTTGCAAACTTTGGGATAAAAGCTATATAACTGCTACTCTGCATTAAAGCTAGCCATATACTGAGAAGTCATTCCCATTTACTCATGGTTGTTGAAAGTAGTCTAACTTTCAGATTTTGTTGTGGATCTTTCCTGCTAGAAAAATTAGAAAACATCAGAAAATTTTTTAAAATTATCTTAGTTCATAAAAACCAGAAGCATATTTTAAGTTATGTCATTTCTTCTGCCCAAGAAGAATTCCCAATGCCAGGTTCTTTGCTGATAAAACATTAAAGAAACCTCAAAGTACAAATGCTCCATATAAAATCTGTACCTGTGGTTTGTAGCAATGGATAAGCACTCTCTGAGGATTTATGTGGTGTATTTCACAGAATAGCTTGAGAGACTGAAATACAATTCTAGTAAAATTTACTACGAGAACCTTCAAGGTGCATTAAGCACTGACTTTATCAAATCTCAAAGAGATTTTATGTGAATATTATTTGCATTATTAATAAGAAATATTGCATAAGAATAGACTGGGTTTCTCATCTGTTGCAAAATAACTTTTATCTTATTGCCAAATAAAATTTATCTTAATCTCAAAATCTACTGGCACCATCTTGTGATAAAGGCACTATAAAACTATGTAAGTCAACAATACATTATGAAACAGAAACACACACACACACACACACACACACACACACACACACACACACATACTTCTATCTACCTCCAGATAGCTTCCAATTTCTGATGGAGTCACCACATTCTCATAAACTCATTATACTTTAAGAATGCAAGGGAAAAATGCATTCAGTATACCTGATTTACCAAGCATTTTCTTAGCAACAGGGTCTACTGTGTAGTTTGGAACATGGTCCCATTCTCTGTTCCAATCCCAGCATCAGTAGGAGTGGCTTATAACGCTGGCCAGTATCAAGAAGAAGGGTCTTACCACATGTCCTTAGTTTGAAAAAAAAACAACACCAGTGTTAAAGCCTCAGGCTCCAAGTCAGTTCTTACCACATGCATGTTACTATCACACTGTCTTGAAGATAAAGACCTGTGAAGACAAACCTGTGGATACTAGGGAAAGTGGAGGCAATACAAATGCAATAAGATTCAGAATAGTTTATTTCTTATACTAACTCGTGATGAAAGTAATGGGAACAGTGTGGATGTATTTGAGGTTTGTCTTTTCTGGATGAGGTCCTTGGTTCTGGCCTCAGCACTGCTAAAGGAAGGAAGGAGGAAGAAAGGAAGGAAGGAAGAAAGGGAGGAAGGAAAAAGGAAGGAAAAAGGGAGCAAGTAAAAGGAAGGGAGGGAGGGAGGGAGGGAAGGGGAGTGGGAGGAAGGCATGGAGGGATAGAAGAAGGGAGAAAAGGAACGAGGGAGGAAGGGAGAGAGAAAGGAAGGGAGGGAGGGAGGGAGAGAAAGGGGAGCCATAACTTCACTAGTTTAATTCTCACAATCCCGATGACTAGATGACTAGAATAGCAGGTGTTCAGTGTCCTGCTCTCTTTCTGTTCCTCCTGTGCATGCAGTTGTCATTCCTGTAAGACTTGTTTCCTCCCTGTTTAACCTGTCAATTGCTGTGAAATGTCTTCACTGTAGTGAATCTGGAGGAGTGTTTCAAATCACCCAGCCTGATCCTGTCCAGCGACCCAGCCTTCAGAATTCTAGAAGACGGCACAATTTATACAACACATGACCTGCTTTTGTCTTCTGAAAAGAGGGAGTTCTCCATCTTGCTCTCAGATGGTCAATGGCAGGAACAAAAAGAGCTAGAAATTGAATTGTCAGCGAGAGACAAAAAGGTAAAGCGTGTTAGGGCAGGACGTCCTTCCAAGGCCCCTGTTGCACCTGCAAGGCTGACGTCATCCTTGAATGACTCTCTTGTCTTTTGCAGTCACCGTTCTCCTAACTGAGAACCAGACTGTTAAAGAGAGTGGTGTTTACACTATTTATACGGTTAGTATTGATGAAGACTATGGCCAGGGAGCAAAGTAGGAATATTCAAAGTTTCAGATAAATTTTAAGGTGTGGCAGGAAGAAGAGCCAACCTGAAGAACAAGAATGAGGCAGGGAGGGGTTTCAGGGACCAGTGAAAGAGTCCAAGCAGCACCACTCCACCCTGTGGCTTCCTTCCAACCGACTGGGCTGGTAGCAGTAATCCAAGAGAGCTGATCTCTTACTTAGAAACCTCTGTAGGACCCCGGCCATAAGAGTGGGTGTGTGGCCTGGCCAGTGGTGTTCTGTAGAGGTGTTTTGATTGTAAGCTCACTTTCATGTGTTTAAGGGTGATGAGTCCTGGGCATAAAAAGATTGATTGCTAAACTTCACATCTCACTTTAAGTAAACTCAGCATAATGATGTAGTTATCTGAAACTACTGATTACATTTATAAATAGATTTTGCCAAGTGCACCTCTTTTGATATGTCAACTCTTCCTTGAGTTTAAAATATGTTCCATGCTTATAGATATTATTCTTTTAATCCAAATTTTATGAAAGATGTTTGAATAAATGATGTTCATGGTTTTTTTTTTGTGGAGGTATATAAATGTCTATAGACAGGGTTTCAGTGGATTTCACCTGTACCATTCTATTCAAAATAAAGCCAATTCTTGAATATTTGCCAACTGATCATCTTCTGGGGAGGCAGGGAGAGTCTACAGCTTCTCAAAAAACTTATATCAATGACTAACCAAATTGGTTATATCAGAAAGCAGATAGAATGTGGGAATATAATATAATATGAGATTGGTGTGTGTGTGTGTGTGTGTGTGTGTGTGTGTGTGTGCACGAGCACACACATGTGTACTGAAAAATATAATACAAATGTTTTGGAGATTACTTATGATATTGTCATGTATTACTCTTACTTATTTTCTCCATTTTGTGGTAAATGGGAAAAACCACAGTTTCAGCAATGCTCAGTGATGGTGTACTTCTTCATTTCTCATCAATTGTAGGCTTTTAGGAAGAGGCATACCAAAGAACCAGTGCACAAGCGCAGTAAGAGGAGATGGGCTCCTATTCCCTGTTCATTGATGGAGAACTCATTGGGTCCATTCCCACAGCACATTCAGCAGGTCTGTTATATGTTCTTTTATTTCATACGTATTAAATATTTTTTTCCATTAAACTTTCATGTTTAAAAGACACAACTTTAATGGGATAGGGTTGTGGCTTAGTATGTGTGTCCAGCATGCACAAGGTCCCAAGCTCTATCCCCAACACCCAATAAAATACTTGAATAAGTAGTGTACAGTACAGTGAATGAGAGGTTTAAATTATCAATTGTATTGACATCATTTACCCATCACAATAAGGGACATATAATGACTCCAGGGATTTTTTTTCATCCAAATACTAACTATTCAAATATGTATTTATTTTTGGGGGTAGGGTGCACATATGTACCATACAAAGCAATGTGTGTGCATCAGCAGGCTGCTAGAAGCCGCTGGTTCTCCCCTTCCACCATGTGGGTTCTAAGGTTCAAACTCAGGTAGTCAGACTTGGTGGCGAGCACCTGTACTCTTGAGTCATTGTGCAATGCCGTGCTATATTTCTAAGCATCAATTTGCAGAGATTATATCTACCACCTTTGCATAATTCAACTCTGGTTTAAATAAACAAGTATCCCCCCAAACTACCTATTTGTTGTTGTTGTGTAGTAAGTGAGATGTCTCACTGTTACACAGCTAAATTGCAAACACAGGGAAGTTTTGGAACAGTCTGAGATCTGAAGAATTATTTGTGCAAGAAGTTGTACTACTTCAATAGTGATCACACAGATTTTTTTTTATCCCAAATAATTTGAAATCACAGAAAGTTTTCCTGTACCATGTGTAGAATCAGACGATAGTAAAGGCACACTGCTCCACAGGCTTCAGAACCACATGGAGAGTAAAACATTAGGGATCAAACGGGGGTGAGGGTGGGGGGTTGGGGGATGGGGGTGGGGACAAGAGTCTGTGACTTTACACATGGAAGAATGGAGATAAGATTCTGAATAAAACGGGCCAAGGAGCAGAGGAAAGAGAGAAAGTGATTTCAAACAACCTCCCGAAAGAGACTAGCTTAAGGTATTGATCATGAGGTATCTCTTCTTTCTCCAAATTGTTTCTTCTTGTTAGATCCAAACTGATGCTGCCCAGAATTATACCATCTTTTACTCTATCAGTGGACCAGGAGTAGACAAAGAACCTTTCAACTTGTTCTACATAGAGAAAGACACTGGGGACATCTATTGTACCCGAAGCATCGACCGTGAACAGTATGACCAATTTTTGGTAAGATTACTAAAATATTTCTTTAACATTAGGTTTTTGTTATTGATGTTTTAATATTTAAACATTGATTTTTAAAGAATAGATATTGTGTCAAATAATTTATTTATATGTATAATACAATAAAATACTTCCATCATTGTCAGCCAAGCTTTTATATTGTAAAACACACGAGACCTAAAAAACAAGATAAGCAAAACTACCACTTGGGTCCATGCCCAGAAACTCTCACCTAGTTGTACTGAGCTGGGCTGTATCACCCATGGGATTCTGAATATGGATATACATTGGCTGGATCCACCTTTTCAGGCCTTGCTTAGTGTGGTGGTACTATACACACACACACACACACACACACACACACACACACACACCTTTCTTAAGAAATTTAACCCTTGAATTGCATTTTGTTTAGGTATCTAGAACTTATTCACCAGTCTATTTTATTCTCCTACCTAAAGACAAATCCACATATCTGTTTAGCATCCTAAGCTTTAACTGCTATACAAGAGACAGCCCCATGGCTTAGGAGGAGGACATTGAAAAACACTACCTAAGGCCTCACAATCACCAACTCTCAGTGAGAGCAGTAACAGTGTTCTTTGAGGTTGGGATTTAACCAAGAGAGACATCTGTGAAGGAAGTTCAGCGGGATTCTTTGCAACCTTTTCCCCAAGCTTTGGCCCCAGCAAGCCACCTGTGAAAGAAGATAACTTCTGTGAGGCGTGAGGGGCTCCCAAGAAGATGATGCATTTACGATAGAAAAATGTGTTTGGAGCCAGGCATCCTGGACAAGCCTGCCATCATACCAATGCAGAGGGGAGGCTAAGACAGGAGGATTGTGAATCCAAGGCCAGTCTGGGCTATTGAGTGAGAGTCTTAAACAATAGCAAGAGGAAAACAGAAAGAAAAAAAGGGGAAGGGAAGGGAGGAAAAGGGAGAGGAGAGAGAAGGGAGAGGGAAGAAGGGTGATAAGATAAAATGTCATCCAACACTTAGAATGTGAAATACAAGGGAAGGACAAATAAAGAGCAGAGGGTTCGTGGCAAAGAATTAATAAAGAGCTGACTAGTCTTTGCTCTAGAATGTCTGTAAGAGAACTCAATAAGTAGAAATTATGATTTTTAAAGCAACATATTTCTGCTGTAGATATTTCATAACTGAGGACAAAGGTGGGTCTTTTGTGACACTTTCTGTATGTTATACTTCTTCCAAAGTTCTCTAGACTAAACATATTTTACTTTTACCAATATAAAAAAACATTTTTCAGAATGTTTATAGAAGCTGTAAGAGAGAGAAGCCAAGCTTCATTGTACCCATTAGTTTTAGTTTTTGAAGTGCTGGGAGTAGATTCCAATGGCCATTGGCCAAAGCTGGTGAGGAGGCACTCCATTGAAGAGCTATCTTTAACCCTGCATGGTTGTCATTTTCATCTCTACTTTTTTTGGTCCTGGTCATTAAACACAGGGTCTTACCAGCATAAGTTAAATGTGAATCCTATACCCAGTCCTACCGCAATCACATTTACCTTTCTATCTACATACAAGGGAAAGTTGCTGCAAGAGAAATGTAGGACACTTACTGCTTAGACAACGCCTTCCCCAGAAGCAGGGCAGTTACCGAGGATGTACTCTGCCCAGACACAAGAAGCTATCTGCTGTGCATGGTGCAGAATTTACTTCATTGAATATCAGAGTTCTGATAGGAGCTGGTTTTTAATCTTCTGTCTTTCTTTACTTCTTACTATTTATACTGTCAGAGAGAGGGGAGAGAATCTTTAAAACAAACCTCTTTGACATTAAGTTTTATTACCATTTGATACTTTCATACATTTATACAATGAATTTTCATCACTCTCTCTCCTTTTTCTTCCCAAGCTATTTTCCTCCTGGAGTCATCTTCTCAGCCACACCCATTTTTCCTCTGAGTCATGTTTCTGTGTATGGCCACTGAATTACCTTCTTGCTTTGCTAGTTTTACACTTTTTATGATAAATGAAATAACTTGGAATGTGTATTCCATTAAGATTTGGGCAAAGTTGCCTTAAGAATTACCCTGTTCCTCTGTTGTTGTTTAGGTCTAAATTGGCACTCAGAAATGCCACTTGTAAAATATAATGTTTAAAATAGAATTTATTAAGTAAAGTATTATCAGAAGATGTAAACACAATTTAAACGATAAAAATCATTAGAAGCAAGATGGAATAGAAGATTCCTTGGTCAAAGGAAAAGTTTTAATTAATTTGCTTAAAATTATATATCAATATTTTAAAACAATAATCCATTTAATTATTTTTAACTTGTGATAGAAGACTGTATAAATATATTTGTTCTTTTCTCTCTGTTTTCATTTTTAAAAAATTATACAATATATTCTTTATTTTCCATAACTCCTCTAAAAACCCTACTCATTTCCCTACCTATCCAGGTTCATCTGCCCATCTTAAAAACACCAATAAAATAAAAAATAAAGATCAAAATAGACAGACAAACCCTAACAAGACAGAAGTTATCAAAACAAAACAAACACCCACACAAGGAAACATGTCTTTGTTTTGAGTTGGACAACCGCTCTTGCGCAAAGGGTCTTCTCTGGAGTTTGGTTTATACACCCCGTGATGCTCCATTGGAATAAGATTTATTTTCCCTTTTCTTGCAGGTATCAATTGCAGATAGCTTCTCTATTAGAGATAGTGTTTTCTGTCCATTTCCCCTTCTCAGTGCTAGGATTTTATCTGGTTTGAACCTGTGTAGGTCCCGTGCTTGCTGTCAGAGTCTCTGTGAGTTCAGATGAGCATCAGTCCTGCTGTGTCTGGGAGACATTGTTTCCTTGGAGTCATCCAGCACCTCTGGTCTTGTGATCTTTTCAAACAACTCATTTTTTTCAAAATGTATTCTATGGCTTGTTCCTCCAGTACATCTTAAGTATCTGTCACTGTTCCTTGTAACTTCGTGAGCCACAAGCTCTAGGAATCCATTTTCTTAGTTTATAGGCTGCTAATATCTCTCATCCCTACAACAGAGGTGTTCTAATGTTGAATCGAGAGTATTACATGCAAATGAGAGAACTCCTTAGAGACATGCAATATACATACTCCAGAATTTTGTAGTAGGGGTTTTGATGCATTTGCTTGGCCATTTACTTTTACTTAATTTATATAAATGTGAGATTTTAACAATAAATTGCTGTGTTTAAAATAATTTCATTTAGCTAACATATTCCTCCAGAAAAATTGAAAAGGGAAAGGCTATAAAAATAACAGGCTCATGGCACTGAAAAAGCATTCTTAATACATGATTAATATTATTACCATCATACTAAAATTTCAATGTGTTATATTGCTTTTATTATATAGAACAATGACATCTAGTTAGTATGTAACAAACATTACTTGAGGTTTTTAAGTGCTGCTATAAGTACCAATTAAGAAAATATCTATATTTAGTTCCTCTATTATATAAGCATGAGAAAATCCTATGAGTGTTTGAGCCCAACTTTCATGTTAGATGCTTTCCATTTCAACTATCCTATTTGGAACTATTTCAATTAGAATTTCTTTGGGGGGATTCTAGACTCATTACTTGTGGAAACTAAAACCAATATAGTATGCGAAACAAGATCACTGAGTCCAAATTAGTAGCTGCAAAAGCATTCCTGTATGTACTCGTCTATTAAGAGATGAGAGGATTATTTGAAGCTACAAGTGCTTCCTACATGGTAGGAAAAATGGTCTCCAATGGAAGAGTGAACAGACAGGAGGCACTGTAAGCGATGTCAGAATGGATGGAGTTGAGACCTCCCATAATCCTTTATTACAAGGTAGACCAATCAATGCAGGAGTTTCAAAGAGATGGAGAAGTTTGTTTTCCTAAGAGGGGAAATGATAATGCAATAGAAAGAAAATTTTAATTAAAACTTATCCATCATAAGGCGCTCTGTTGTTGTGTTAGGTATTGCAGGAAATTACCTGTGATTCTGCAGCTCCATGTCTGATGACAGCTGTAATCTATTTGACAATTTTCTGCTTTCATCTAGCCTTAAATTTCAAAACCAGCATTTTGAGAAAAATGCATACAGCCTAGGGGGAAAGAGAGGAACACATGGAAGACTGAATAGTGAAATATTTAAATATTCTAAATATGGTGGTGAAGTGGTGATGTAGTGTGATGATGGGGTGGTGATGGTGGTGGTGGTGATGACAGTGATGAGGAGATGAAGGTGACAGTAGTGGCAGTGATGGTGATATGTAGCGAGGGTTATGGTGGTGATGTTGGTAGTCTTAGCATTATTATTGATATGAAGATCCAGCATGACCATGGCAACTTATCAAGGAAGCATTTAACTGTGGGCCTGCTGACAGTCTCAGAGGGTCAGTCCATAGTCATCACGGTGGAGGGTGTGGTCATAGGCAGGCAAGCAAGGTACCAAAGCAACAGCTGAGAGCTCACATCTGATTTGAGAGTTTCAGGCAGTGTAAGGGAGACTGGGCTTAGAACCGGCTTTTGTAACCTCAAAGCCACGCCCAGAGACACACTTTCTCAATGAGATCACACACGCTAATCCTTCCTTACTGTCTACAAACTGGGACCAAACATTTATCTGTATGAGTCTATAGGGACCATTCTCACTCAAACCACAATGGTGAGGATGGGGATGGAGATGGTGATGGTGATGGTGGTGGTGGGATGGAGGTGTTAGCAGGTTACGGGGATTAGTTAGGATGTAATTTAACAACTACTTACTGAAGACCCATTGTGCACCAATACTTAGAGAGAGAGTACAAAAATAACTGGGTAGAATTTATACCGGGTGAGGGGGGAACCCAAACATTAAATCCTATTGGCTGGAATAAAGATACAACCCATTGCCATGTAATTAAGAATAAAAATGTTATTAGCATTTTATTAAAATGCATGTTTGTAATATAAAAATAAGAAAATACAGGAAGAGATATCACCCAGAATTAATTGTGATACTATATATATATATATATATATATATATATATATATATATTTATCTATATCTATATATATAAATTAAAACATGTTCATAAGCTTTGTTATTAGTTGTTATGAACACAACTACATTGGGACTATCTGTGTTCTAACAAGTTAAAAACAGCAGTTATGTCTGAAAGGACTCAGAGCTCATGAAACTGAGAGCACATGGGACTTTGGTAGAAGAATAATGAGAAATAACTTTTCAAGGGGGCGAAGGTACAGGGTACACACACGGTGATTATGCGTTCTGTGCACTGCATCATTTCGTAACTGAACATACCTGTGCATTTCTTAAAATTAGATATATTCTTTATTTACATTTCAAATATCGCTCCCTTTCCTCCCTCCCCCGAAAATTTCATAAGCCTTCTCCCCTTCCCTTGTTCCCCAATCAACCCTCTCCCACTTCCCTGTCCCGATATTCCCCTATGTGAACTGAGCACAGGGTCCCCAATGGAGGAGCTAGAGAAAGGACCCAAGAAACTGAAGGGGTTTGCAGTGCCATAGGAGGAACAACAATATGATCCACCCAGTACTCCCAGAGCTCCCAGGGACAAAACCATCAACCAAAGAGTACACATGGAGTTACCCATGGCTCCAGATGCATAGGCAGCAGAGGATGGTCTTGTTGGACATCAAAGGGAGGAGAGGCCCCTGGTCCCATGCATGTTTTTAAACAATACCTCTGCCCTATGCCTGGGCTTCCTTCTGGACATGGTTTGTCAGGTAAGAAGCAGCTGATGATGTTCCCTCCCTTTCAGCTGTATGGATATGCGACGACTGCTGATGGCTATGCCCCGGACTACCCTCTTCCCCTGCTGTTTAAGGTGGAAGATGACAATGACAATGCCCCATATTTTGAAACCAAATTGACAGTTTTTAGTGTGCCTGAAAATTGCCGATCTGGTGAGTTCACATTAGGAAACAACATTCATTAATGTGCATGTGTGTGTGTGTGTGTGTGTGTGGTGTATGTGTGTGTGTGGTGTGTGGTGTGTGGTGTGTATGTGTGTGTGTGGTGTGTGGTGTGTATGTGTGTGTGTGTGGTGTGGCGCGCGCGTGTGTGTGTGTGTGTGTGTGTGTGTGTGTGTGTATGTGTGTGTGGTGTGGTGTGTGTGTGTGTGTGTGTGTGTGGTGTGTGTGTGTGGTGTATGGGTGTGTGTGTGTGTGGTGTGTGTGTGTGTGTGTGGTGTGTATGAACCTGTCTTTGTTCTCTCCTTGAACTATGGATTTGGGGTCTTGAACTCAGTTCATCAGGCTCAACAACAAGCTGTATAGCAAGTTTCATCTTGCTGGCCTGACATTTTACAGTAGTATATTAACAAGATCATTTATACTTCAGAAGTACTGTATGGTAAAATGATTTGCCAGGCATGCTGGCACAAACCTTAAATCTCAGCATGCAGAAAGTAAAGATCAGTGATGTCTGGATATTTAAGGCCAACCTGGATGTCATGAAGACAGCTCTGGCTATATAGAGAGATACTTTCTCAGTAAAAGTTTAATTTTATAATTTCACTTTATGCTGTTTTTTAGTATTTTGGATTATATATATCCTTTGTTTCTTACAAGAAGGATTTTTTTTTCTATTAAGAGTCAAATTCCTAATTTAATTTTGTGCTTGATAGAAGTTCATATCTTTTTCATATCATGACCAGGATTATGGTAACCTTTATTTGATTCAGTTCTCCCTATGGTTAGAATTCAGTGTTTGGTAGTTTGATATCTTAGAAATATTGTAGTGCAGAATAATGGCTCGGTTTTCCTTCAGCTGGGATGGTTCTAGAAGAAAGGAGAAGTCATAGAATACATGAAGCCAAGATCTCCAGGCCTATGGCAGAACAACAGAAAAGTTCTCAGTGTTTAAAACACCTGTAAGAAGGAAGTGTCAGTTATTGTGGACTTCTGCATTCTGTTGCTGGGTCCATGTGCAGATATGATGTTGACCTCTTAGAATCATCTTTAAAATCCTCATTTCCAGTCTAGGAATATCCTCCTATTACTATATCACATTTAATCACACTTAATTCTATATTAATAACTGCTCATGTCTAAGAATAATTCGGCACCTTTATTACTAAAGTGAAAAATTCAAAGACTTTGCTACAACAAGGCATGATATTAAGTTGTGCTACCAGAGAGAGTTTTCCTATTAAAAATAGTCCATGAAATGTCATTAACTGCTAATGATAGTTGACAGGGAGAAAGAATTTGAGAATCACTCTTACCAAAGGTCTTAATTCCTTGTATGTAAAATACAAGACATGGTTTTCATAGTATATACCTAGCTGATGTTCCAAGGAAGAGAAGCTTAGAAGAAGTTTGTAAGAACATTTGTATACTCCTGAGATTATCTGAAAAAAAGACACACAACTGCTCTGTGTGTGTGTGTGTGTGTATGTGTGTGTATGTGTGTGTGGTGTGTGTGTATATCTGTCTCTTGTATATGTGATGTCTATGTGTGTCTCTCTTTGTGTGGGCCTTGGCAATCTACTGCAATAATACCTCTATTTTATTTGTTTATAATTCAGTTATATTACCATTTAAATTTTGACAACATTGGCTTTAAACAGGAACTTCAGTGGGACAAGTGACTGCCATCGACAGAGATGAGCCAGGAACCCTACACACTCGTCTGAAGTACAGAATCTTACAACAGATCCCAGATCAGCCCAAGCACTTCTCCGTGCACCCAGACACAGGTGTGATCACTACCACCACACCTTTACTGGACAGAGAGGTAATGGACCCGTGCATTAATTAATTCATCAGCCACTGTGTTTAAGCTGGCAATTACTGCCAGGATGATTACAGTACAGCCGGCGTGCTTACTCCCTAATCTTTCTTCCCAAGCGCTGCCCAGGGACTCTCTGGAGACTTCTTTGCATCTGCAGAGATGCTGAGATAGTCCAAGGATAAGACAGGTCTGACTTGCTCTCATGGTGTTGATGTGAGGTCCTGATAACACTGCTTTAATTTACTTCATTTTCGCTTTTGAGAAAGTAAGTTTCATTGCATTGTATACCATTTGGTAAATTTATCAGAAAAACCAGAAGAGTCCCATTTGGTCCTTCCCCATTCCTGCACAGGTCCTCTGTGGTGGGTCTATTGTCTATTCACAGTTCTTCCTCCTTACCTCAGACAACCATTCACACAGAAACACACACACACACATGCACACGCACACTCGCACACACATACAGAGAGAGAGAGAAGAGAGAGAAGAGAGAGAGAGAAGAGAGAGAGAAAAGAGAAGAGAGAGAAGAGAAGAAGAAGAAGAAGAAGAAGAAGAAGAAGAAGAAGAAGAAGAAGAAGAAGAAGAAGAGAGAGGAGAGATTCTTTACTTACTTACAGTTTTACCTTTTCCAGAATGTCACAGTCTGAGCCCCACAGTCCGAAGCCTTTCCGTGCTGGCTGCTCTCTCCTGGTCATCTGACCTTCCCCCACGTCTTTTTATGGCTCATAGCTCATTCATTTACAGTAAACATTATTCTTCCATTGTCTGGATATCCGAGTCTATTGTCTCATTTCATGGCTAAAGAACCTTTGGGTTTTGCTTGAGTCTTTTTCAGTTATGAATAGGTAAGTTTAATTTTAATGTTAAAACGTGCTTCTGGGTCGTTGTTTGTTCCTGGATT
Source organism: Apodemus sylvaticus (assembly GCF_947179515.1). Lineage (NCBI taxonomy): Eukaryota > Metazoa > Chordata > Mammalia > Rodentia > Muridae > Apodemus > Apodemus sylvaticus. The sequence continues at coordinate 85,523,579 of NC_067484.1, forward strand.
TGACAGCACACTTTACCATGGCCGGAAAGGCGCAGTATGAGGTAGCTGTTCACACTTCACAGTCAGAATGCTGTGTCTCTGCGTTCTTTCTCCATTTCCCCTTTTATATAGTCTGCTATATACAGGATGGTGCTGTGCCTTAGTACCCAGGATGGTACTATCCACACTCAGGCTGAGTCCTCTCTCCTCAGGGAGACCCCTTGACATATCCTTTCGGGCATGCCCACGTGTGTCTCCTAGGTGATTCCCAATCTAGATGAGCTAACAATTGAAATTAGTTGCACTGTTTGTTCAATTTCTTGTTTTGTATTTGTATTTATGGTATTTTATTAAAAAAATATCAAGGACTTGGCATGCACTCTCATGTATACATTTTAAAAGTTTATTTGTAATATAACCACAACAGAGTATATATAATAACTGTCAGTAAGAGAAAATAGATGTATTTACCAATATACCTCCTTCCTTCCCTTCTTTTACAGAAATGTGATACTTACAAGCTAGTGATGGAGGTACGAGACATGGGGGGCCAGCCCTTTGGTCTCTTCACCACCGGAACAATCACAATCTCACTGGAGGATGAGAATGACAATTCACCATACTTCACTCAAACATTTGTGAGTAGACTTGTGTGCTTGTTGAACCAGGTTCCTTCATATTAAAAAAAAAATCTAGAATATGGCAGCTTCCTGAAAAGAGAAGTTTTGTTTTAAATAGTAATCACTTTAAAACAAGTAAGAAAAGTGTGATTTGTGTATGAAGAATAGCTGAGGTGCTGATTTAAGGAAGTGCCTTTGCTCGTGGCCACTGAAGAGTGCTTCTGTTCTGATGTACCTCATGTGTTCCATGTTTTCTTGGTTATTATTGTCAGTTTGGGGATTCTTTTAGATGTTGAAGAAGAAGCTTTCTCTCCAGTGCCCTGTGTATTTTAAGTTAAGAGGCAGAAGAAAAGATCAGCCTTCTATGTTCTGCTGGGGTCAGAGGGAAGTCCTGCCCGCAGCTCCTTCTGTGATACATAGGATATGATGAGAGTGCCAAGGAGTGATTGCTTTTCTGACTTTTAATGAGTAATTTTGCACTTTTTCATGAATCTATACCAGAGTTTTAGTTAGAGAATAAGAAATCTAATATAGTGATGGATAATTCATTGTCAAGAGCTCATTCATATACCTAGATCCTATCATTTTCATCTTACATCTTGTCTTAGTAAAGTTTTAATTGCTGTGAAGAGACACCATGACCACAGCAACTCTTATGCAGGAAAATATTTAATTGGGGCTGGCTTACAGTTCAGAGGTTTAGTCCAGTAGTTGTCACGGCAGGAAGCCTGAAGGCATGCAGGCAAACATGCTGATAGAAAAGTAGCTAAGAGTTCTACATCTTAATCCACAGGCACCAGAAAGAGCAGTTAGTCACTAGAACTGGACTGAACTTCTGAAACCTCGAAGCCCATCCCCACTGACACACTTCCTCTGAAAGGCCACACCCACTCTAAAAAGGCCACACATACTCCATCCAGGCCATATACACTCCAACAAGGCCACACCTCCTAAAAGTGCTCCTCCCTATAGATCTATGGGAGCCATTTTTATTCAAACCACCACACATTCTTTTAATCTTTTACTATCTTATGCTTCTATCTTTTTATTTCAAAGAGTCTATGATTTAATTTCTCAAGAAAAGAGAAAACTTTTCTCTTAAAATGTTTGCTTGTGAATCAAAGTAAATGAGACAGGATTACTGTGAAAACTGCTAATTCTGAACCGCTGTCATAGCTCAGTTGTCAAGCACTTGCCTTGTATCTTGAGGCCCCAGTTTCAATCCACAATCCTGTGAAAACAAACAAACAAACAATATATGTTCTCACTATAAGTATTATGTGACTAATACATTAGAATAATTTAATTAGTGTTTACTATGTTTAAAGAGGGGGGTACACCGGAAATATGATACAGGATCAGGGAAGAGACAAATCTGAGGTTGAAAAAGAGCAGGAAAAGCACCTCAGTGAACTTTAGCAGCTAAGAGATGGGTCACCTTTGGTGAATGGAAGAGATTTGAAAACAGGATAAGAAAGAAAGAAAGAAGTTAGCTGGACATGAAACTTTATAAATTCTTTTCTCAATTATGAGCATCTACTATTCCCTATTACATTCTTTAAATAGAAGTTTAAATATAAAAACTGTGGGCATATACTTAGAAAGTCACTTTTCCCTCAGTATACTACAGAAGTAGAGGAAAACAGAATTGATGTTGAGATTCTAAGAATGACGGTGCAAGACCAAGATTTGCCCAACACCCCCCACTCGAAGGCGGTATACACAATCCTTCAGGGGAACGAAAACGGGAACTTCAAAATCACAACAGATCCGAATACAAATGAAGGTGTCTTGTGTGTGGTCAAGGTATGTATGTACGATCGTAAAGCTATTCTTTACAGCATTCAAACATGTTCTTCAACATTGGTATAAAAATTATTTCTTTCTATGAACCCATCTCCGGGGTGTTAGAGGCAGTTAAAGGACACATGGGAGGGGGGGCCACTTGTCAGTGTTGTAGCCAGCTGATGTGTAATAATAAATACTAATGCTACACACACACACACACACACACACACACACACACACACACACACACACACACCACAGTAGTGCAGTAGGTGATGGTGATGGAATGGTGGACAGTGGCTTGCACAGACCCTTTCTAGTATTTCCCTCTTCCTAAGCAGAAACTCACATCAGACACACACTTCAGTCCTCTGCACGCGAGGCTAAGTAAGGCAGAGCAATGTTGAATCTGACAGTGGCCTCTGTGGGCAGCACGGAATGTCTCTCTGAATCCCTGTGTCCTTGTCCTGACGCCGGTCCCCTTTAATTCCCCAGGGGTAGTTCAAAGATTTCCAAAGAAGTTGTTTCTGATAAGATTCTCGTAAGATGTTTTTAATTTTGAAGCTGTCTATTCTTTCTTTTCCACGTTTGCTGGCCTTCTGTATTTCTTCCCTTTGCTTTTTCCTTTAAATTTAACTTGTTTCAGGAGTCTTACTGGGATTGACACAATCATACTGCATTCCTATTAGTGTTTAAAATCACAATACAAAGATGAAGGTGGGATCTTCCAAAACAAAAAAGTAGGAAAGAAAATGGTCAACCCTTAAAAATTGATTATTTTAACCATTTTAAGAAGATAATTGGTTTTTTTTGGTTAGCACTAGCTTTGGGCAACATTTTAAAACTAAGAATTGCATTTCCTGTCTATTAAGTCTTGGAATCATTAGTGTTCTGTATAACCACTTGGGGACTTATCAGTGTACGTTTATTAAACAGCCATTGAACTATGAAGTCAGCCGCCAAGTCACTCTGCAAATCGGTGTCCTTAACGAGGTCCAGTTCACCAATGCCGCCAACGCACAACCCCCAACAATGTGCACCACAACTGTCACTGTGAAAATTAAAGACACCGATGAGGGCCCTGAGTGCCAGCCGCCGGTCAAAGTCATTCAGAGCAAAGATGGACTGCCAGAGGGTCAGGAGCTCCTGGGCTACAAAGCCATAGACCCAGAGACAAGCAGTGGTGAAGGCTTGCGGTAATGCGCTTTCCTGAAAATCCCTGCCTCGTCCCTGAAGTGTGAACTTATTTTAAATTTAGGAAAGGTCTGTGTGTCTCCGCTTTGGTCATTCGATGTCTGCTTTCTGAAAACCTAGGTATAAGAAGGTAGGAGATGAAGATAACTGGTTTGAGATTAATGAAAGCACTGGAGACTTGAGAACTGTGAAAGTGCTAGACAGAGAGTCGAAGTTTGTGAAGAACAACCAGTACAATATTTCAGTAGTGGCGATGGATGCAGGTGAGTGCCAGTTTCTAAAAGTAAAACGTGAATAGAGAGTGTGTCTGTGTCTAGGTCAAATTTTAGTTCAGACACTGCTTCCTCTAAGGTACTAATTAGTAATCTACAACAATGTGTTCAGTATGATGTCTCGTTTCACTCAGAACGCCCATTTAGTCCCCTGTGCACCCCTCGGGCAGAGCCACAGCAGAGTAAATGACCGAAGTCTAATTCTGAGCACTGGCTTATTTATTCCTCCTGAGGGATATCATGATGCAGTATCTAGGAACTTCTTTTGTAAGTTGTCCTAGTGAAGGTCACTATTGCTATGATGAAACACCCGTGACAAAAGCAAGTTGTAGAGGAAAGGACTTATTTCATTCACAGTTCCCTTTGACAGTTCCTTATCAAAAGCAGTGAGGGAGGAACTCACATGGGGCAGGAACCTGGAGGTGAGAACAAACGCAGAGGCCACCCAGGAGTACTTGCTTATCAAGGCTTGCTCAGCCTGCTTTCTTACAAACCCAGGACCACTCCAGGGATGGCTCCACTCACCACGAGCTCCGCCCTCCCACGTCAATCACTAAGAAACTGTACTACAGGCTTTTCTACAGCCCAGTCTTAGGGAGACATTTTCTGAACTGGAATTTCCTCTTCTCAGATGGCTCTAGCTTGTGTCAAATTGACATAAAAGGAGCCAGGACACTTACCTTACAGGTCTTATATATATTTGTTTCTTGGTTTACTGTTTTTATAGGATCTTTGTATGTGCAAATGTGTGTCTGTGTGTCTATTTGTCTTTCTTGAGCTATTACTTTGGCTTCTTCTTTCCTGTTTATTTTGTCCTATTCTGTTTTGCTTGTATTATTATTGTTTTAGATGCCTGTTTGTTTCCTAAAGATCTCTATCTTTAAGGGTAAGGTATGGATTTAGGAGGGAGGGGAAGTAGGGAGGAATTGGAAGGATCTGGAGGAGAGGAAACAGTAATGAGAATTTATTATATGAAAAAATCTGTTTTCAGTTAAACAGCAATAACCACAAACTAGGTCTAGAACCTACTCTATAGAGTGTCTCCTTCAAATACTGTCAACTGTCAAGTGATGATCTTGAAAGTCTTGAAATAAACTTCTGCCTACTGGAACCATGTTAGGTAGTGTAAATAAGCGTATGCATGTAAGTGTGCTAGCAATGTTGGGTAGTGTGCACATGCACTATTATGCAACACACTAGATAAGTCTGTGCCCTAGAAAGAAATGAAATAAAAGTTAAAATGAGTAATAAAGTCTAAACAGAAGTTATACTTTGATTAAGTACTTACCCATATAAGACAAATCCTCATAGAAATAAAAAAAATATCTTGGGATTTTCAGACAGAACTAAATCTTTTGCCTATTTGATTAACTCAAGATTTCTGGTGTTTTTAGATGCATACGCTGAGCATGTAAATGTATTGCCAGACAGTAGCATAGGCTTTTTCTACACATTTCTTGAATTTGTTCAAATTAATAATATATAATGATTGCCCAGATATTATTTGCTGTATAGCCTATTTTAGCTACAATGTTTTTAATGTTTTTTTAAATTATATAGCAGTATGTGTACATGTATATGTCTGTGGATGTGTACATGTGTATGTCTGTGGATAGGTGTGTACATGTGTATGTCTGTGGATAGGTGTGTGCATGTGAGTGCAGGTGACCAAAAGGCCTTAGGAGTTGCAGGTGGTGTGAGCTACCTGATACGGATGCTGGGACCTAAACTCAGATCCTCTGGAAGAGAAGTGCATATTCTTCACCACTGAGCCTTCTCTCTGGTCCTTTGGTTGGTTTTAAAGCCAGAGCTGTAGTTACTGAAAGAGAGACAAAAGGTTAACTGATTAAGATGCCAGCTACTTCCTGTTTATGCAGACAGGCAAGCTGACTCATGCCCACTCTGCCCATTAAGGCTTTTCTCACCTCTCAGTCCCGCGGCCTTTGAGATGGAAATATCAGGTTTCATATTCTCTTCATGACCATGGAAATGAGGAGTCACGAGATGAGGTCTGGTCTTTCTAATAACGAGAGCTTTACTGCCTTATAGTCTAAGCATTAAAGAACCATCTTATCAGCTAAAATCATCTAGCTTTCAAAATCTGAGCTACCTCTTAATATGAATGTCATTACCAAGTAAACTGCATGCATATTACCTTTCTCTGTGATCCACACCTCAAATATACATTTGTTTTATAGAGTTATTTTACTATAAGTTCCAAAACTCTGCAGAATAACAGGTTGGGGGGATATTAGCTGAGAAACATATTGACTTAATATAGTTCACAATTATGGGTGATGTGGGTTTTTTTTTTTAAAGTTTGCTATTCCTATAAGTAAAAATGAAATCTAAACGGCTTACACATATAATTATGATGTGAAACAGGGCTCTGTTCTCTATCTACTTACTTTTAGATGTTTAAATTCCAAGCACAGGACCATGGAAAAGAGGAGGCACAAGATGAGGATTTGGTCCTTCTAATAATGAAAGCTTTACTGCCTTATATCCTAAGAAAAGAGTCAATGGTATAAATTTTATTTTTTTTTACCAGTAGAGAATGTTTAGATGTCTCTACACAGTGAGAGAGTTTAGAAGCTTTCAGGATAAAGCACAAGGAGGGAAGACTATAGAAATCCTGGCACTAGATGAAAGGAAAAATAAATTCTTCTTTAGAGAGGAGGAAATTACAGAGAGCAAAATAAAAGAATAGAACTTTGTTGCTTAAGACTGACAGATCCTGAGGGTAAGCATAGTAGGGTTTATATAGAAGAGCAAAGCTTAGGAAAAACAATGTCCTAGACATACATAACCTAGATGTGCTCTAGAAAAGATGAAGATTTGACAACTGTTTATGAGAAAATTATACGGTAATCATGTATTTATATATTAGAGATTATATAATATATATATATATATATATATATATATATATATATATATATATGAACTTGTTTTGGTGCTCAAAGGTATTCCTAAATGATAATTTAGGAAGTCCTAATGACTCCTTAGAATCTAGCTTATGTCCCTGTGTTTCTCCTGTTCCTCACTCTTGTCTGTCAGGCTGATCTCTCTGCTGTCTGTCTAGAGGACACTGTTTTATGCGCCTTGCTCCTAGAATATGAGAACAGCAACATTCCTCTAGCTGTACCCTGAAGCACGTGTCCCTTAAATTATTCAAATGAAAAGCAGTGACAGCTTCTGTGATTGTTCTCTGATAGTCTTTCTTCGATTAGTATTACTGCCATTTAAGCATTATTATACACTGGAAATAATATAATAATTATCACATATGCTACATTGCTACTCTGAAAGTGTGCCAAGTGTGCCTTCACTTGCTCTTGTTCATGTTTTTTTTTCTTCTAAACTGGTTAAGAGATCAAATTCCCCCTACCCCCCACTCCCCGACCCCTCCGGAAACTGTCCCTTTATCAAGCATGAAGATGAAAATGTGGTACCTATCTGTTTAAGGCAGATTTTAAAAAGTTCTCTCTCTCTCTCTCTCTCTCTCTCTCTCTCTCTCTCTGTGTGTGTGTGTGTGTGTGTGTGTATGGGTGTATATGTGCACGCACACATTAGATCCCCTGGAGCTAGAGTTGCAGGCAGAGCCCGGGTGATCTAAGGCTTTCACAGAGACCCTGATGAAATGACAAAGGACACCTAGTTGTGTGTCCTTGCCCAAGGACAGGCTTGGCAAGATCCAGTCTATGGCTGGGGTTAGGGTCTCAAAGGAGTTAAGATTTCAGTTCCTAACAACTTCTTCTCCTCCTCACCCCCACCAGAGAGACTGCAGGTATCAGTCCCAAGGCCTCCGTGTACACCATTTCTGACCCTCGAGGTATTCTATGCTCAGTGCGTGCTTTATTAGCCTCCTGCTGAATTTGTCCCATTTCTCCCCTAACAACTGTTTGTAAGATCCTCACTTCTTAATAGACTTGCTTGGCATAGCACATTGCTTGTGCAATAGCTCCTGACCCCAGATTTCCCGTCTCCTCTAACTTTTCTTCTGGTCTTCTCCTTTAGGACCCTTTCACTGAAGAATGACCCATTTGTCCATGTCACCTGACATGAATGTTAATATCTAAACTGTGGTTCTGGGCAAGAGTAGCAAGTACTCCTCCCCAAGAAGTCCCAGCTAATGTGTCATGGTTAGACTTGTTCCTCTGTGGTTTAAGAAGCACATAAATCTCCAGGTTCAGGCTGTGAGCTTAGCTACTAAGGCTTTTACAACTTTGATGTGTACTTGGTACTTAGAACAATTGAGCTCAAACCTTATGAAATACCTACTTAGTTTTAGCTTCTGGAAGAAGTCTTAAAACTATCACTGAGTGACTATCATATCAAAGTGGTAAGCATTTTCTTATTTGAGTCCAAAGGTAACACACACAGTGTGGGGAGCTAATGGGCATAGACCGACTTGAGAAGAAACAGCATGGAATCGTTCTAATAACGAAGAGCTCTATTCATTCAGGGTGACTTACAATAATAGTGAGCTTTTGGATGTGGAAAACAGTAATGACAGCTACTCAAGTTAGAAGCTCTTTCTAGAAAGGCTATAGATTTAGATTTTAGTTGTCGCATTTATTTCTTAGCTCTGTGGCTGGTACTCCCCACTCACTGACACTTACGAATCAACTAAACAGGTCATTCAAAGCAAGCTGTTGATCTAGAGAAAGCATGGAGCCGTCTCTTCGTGATTTTCCACCATTTCCCATAAATGGAAAATCAGGCTTTGGTGTCTTGGAAAATTTTCCAAGAGTTTATTGTCAACTGTTTTGACTAATACACTTCCAAGTAATGTGAAGCATCTCCTGTTCAATTTTTATCAGCATGTTTCAAACAGAATCTTATAGGGAAAGCATTAAATGATAAATATTAGTTAAATGTAGGCTTAAGCGAATCTCAATTTCCTTTGCTATCAGAATAACCTATTTTTATTTATCCTAGCTGGCCGATCTTGCACAGGAACACTGGTCGTTCTTCTGGAAGACTTTAATGATCACCCACCACAGATTGACAAGGATGTGACCATTTGTCAACAGGAAAAGGATTTTGCTATTTTAGAACCTGTAGATCTAGATGGGCCAGATAATGGTCCACCTTTTCAGTTCTTTCTGGATAATTCTTCCAGCAAACTTTGGACTCTAGAATCACAGGATGGTAAGTACTTATACTAAATATTGTAAGCAATCCCAGTTCAAGATTGCTGAAGGCCTTTGCCTTTACCTTGGTTAATCATAATAAATACAGATGCACTATAGAAGTTATTCATCTTAGAAAAATAATAGTCCTTTAATGTTTATTTTTTCTTTGTTATCTATCATCTACCTACCATATGTCTATAATTTAATCTCTATACCTATCTATCATCTATTTGTTTTGCAATTATCTACCTAATATCTATCAATTATCAATTGAGAAAGATATGACCATTTGTCAGCACAGGTGGATAAAATTATCTACCTACATATGCATGTGTCTATCTGTGTACCAATCATCTATTATATAGAGATAAATAGATAGATACTCATACATATATATATGTATATATGTGTACCTAATACATATATACACATACATACATATGTATTATGTATGTGTGTGTGTGTGTATTAAACTTAGATTTTTGCTCTAAACCAATTTTAAATCACTGGAATAAAACTTTAGCTATAGATAAGTCTTCTTTCTTTGTTTCTTTCTTGCTTGCTTGGTTTTTATTTTTATTTTTTTGAGACAGGGTCTCTCTACATAGCCTTAGCTCCCCCAGAACTAACTGTATAAACTGACTGGGCCTCAAGTTCACAGAGACCTATCTGCCTGTGCCTCCTGAGTGCAGAGATTAAAGACATGCAGCGCCATGCCCAGTCTGGAGATCAGTCTACCTTTAATTTAAAATAATTTCAACCCTTTCTCTACTCTTCTGAAACATAAAACCATTTTTAAGAAAGAAAATGAATCATTACAGTTTTTCTTTCAGATTAATTCCTTGAACTAAGTAAATAAGTAACCAAGTAAGAACAATGTTGTTTTTGAAATGTTGTATTAATACATACTCTCTCTACCCTTTTCCCTTCAGGTAAAAGTGCCATTCTTCGTCAACGACACAATCTTAATTATAACTATTATTCTGTGCCAATCCAAATAAAAGACAGGCATGGTTTTTCTGCAAAACACGTATTATCAGTGCGAGTGTGCGACTGTACCATTCCATCAGAATGTAGAATGGGTGTCAAGGAGGAGAGGGATGCTAAACCAAATGTAATCCTTGGGAAATGGGCCATCCTCGCTATGGTCCTGGGATCTGCATTGCTACTGTGTAAGTATCATGATCTAAAGTGTTGTGAAATTCTTACGTGTTAATTTCCTGGAGTAAACAACTTTTACAAACAAGTTTATTTTACTTCAGTTTCAGAGGCCTTAGCCCATAACTAGCAGGCTCTGTTGTATTGCATCCAGTGACTAGTAGCATGAAACTAAGCAACCTACTTATGGCAGTGAGAGAAAAAAGAGGTTAGGGTTGTCCCCAAGGAAGCAACTTCCTTCTATTAAGGCCCATCCTTTGAAAATCCCACCACTTCTCAATAGCACTCAGAGGTAGGGACCAAAACTTTAACACCTGGACCATCTGGGACAGTTTATCAAAGCTATCACAGTCTAGAAAAATATACTGCAGTTCTTTATATTAAGGATATGTTTAATTGTTGGCACATGTGCCTTTCAAAAATCTCGTACCTCTTATGTAAGTGGGGATCTGAATCAGCACTAACAGCAGATTAAATCCATTTAGGTAAGTTTCAGAGGTCATGTTTAACTCCTCAGAAGTTAACCATGAGACAAGATTTTTGAAAAGCCGTACAGACATTTTAAAATTTGTTATTCTCAATTTTTTAAAAATTTTGTTATTGTCAAATTGTTTTAATATCTTCCAGAATGTGAAAAATTATTTTACTTTGCTTTCTAATTTTTGCTTTAGGCATTTTGTTTACGTGCTTCTGTGTGACTACTACCAAGAGAACTGTCAAGAAATGCTTCCCAGATGACGTAGCCCAGCAGAATTTAATTGTATCTAATACTGAAGGACCAGGAGAAGAAGTGACGGTAAATCTGAATTAAAGTCCCACTAATTACATGGTGACTCAAAGAATGTAATTGATTACTCCATAGTAATAGTAAGGCCCAATAATTATTGACCCATACTGCACCAAGCAGAAATTGAAGTTCCCTGCATATTATAATGCATTGCCCATTTGTATTGGCTTTAAGAGCAACTCAAACAATAAAAACACATTCTCTCTGTTTTATAGGCTAGATAAGATCGGAGACCATATTTCCCTTGAAGGCCCTGAGAAGCGATAGCTCTTTTCAGTTTTTGTCCCTTGGCTTGTGGCCGCATAAAGTGATTCTCATAGTATTGTCTCTCTGAAATTCCTTTTTGTAAGAACATTGGCCATATTAGGTGAAAAACTAACTTCTTTGAGACTTACATGATTGATCTACAATGATCCTGGGGTTAGGACCTCAACATATGAATTCCTAGGAGGCAGAGTTTGACCCAGAATATCTATGATATAATTCTTAGCATTATTCTGATTTTACATGTGAAGAACAGAGGCTCAGCAAGTGACTTGGATGTGGTAAGAAAAAGTTGGTTTCTATGCCATTGATTCATTTTCTGATTCTATCTTTAGGAGGCAAATATTAGACTCCCCTCACAGACAGCCAACATCTGTGATGCAAGCACGTCTGTTGGGACTCTTGGTGGCCAAGGAATCAAAACCCAGCAAAGTTTTGAGATGGTCAAAGGAGGCTACCCCTTGGAGTCCAACAAAGGAAGTGGAGGGGTGGTAGGAGCCGCAGACACTGGCCGATATGCTTACACAGACTGGCAAACTTTCACTCAACCTCGGCTTGGCGAAGTAAGTGCCCAAGTCTTCAGGTGCCCACTATGTGCAATCCTAAGATGATTTGTAAACCAGGGTTTCCCCATGTACCCCTTTTCAATATACACCTGGATCACACCTTTTCATCTCCTGTACAAGGATAGGCACTGATGTAAGGAACACACTCAGAGTTTAACATGAAAAATGTAATTTGTGAGATTTTAGGACGCATTTATGTGTATGTATATTAAAAGACTGATGTCATTTTCACTTAATATTATCAGAAAAAGCATCTTCAGTAAATAATTAAATATAGTATAATAAATAGATCATAAATTGCCACTATTGTGCCAGTGTGCTGTAGTTCTACATGTAGTTAAGAAATCTTGCCAACCTCAATCAACCAAGATTGGTAAGATTTAATCTTAGATTCTACTGTGTATGTTTTCCTTGCTTATTTCATATTGCTCAGACTGATGTGAGTCAAATGCTAGATAATCACAGCTATATAACATGAACATATTACACATGTTATATATAACATTAATGTATTAGACCATCATAACTATTTACAGTATAAACACAGGAACCACAGCCTATACTGGTTCTTTCCCACATATACCAAGAAGCCATTGAGGTAAATTTCAACTAAAACACCTTATATTCACGTGAGAAGTTGTAAGTTATTTATGTGATATATGCATAGCATTAGTTCTTATAAATGTGTTCACTCTGAGCATTTATTTATTTGCTATATTTTAAGAATGAATATAATATAGACCAATCATGTGCATTTTTTATATGTAGGAATCCATTAGAGGACACACTCTGATTAAAAATTAAACAGTAAAAGGTAAATCCAAGATATCATTTTTATGCTAGTCGGTTTAGGTGTCTTTTAAAAGTCATAATAAACTGTGCTCTTTCTCCATGCAGAAGGTGTATTTGTGTGGGCAAGCTGAGGAACACAAGCATTGTGAAGACTACGTTCGCTCCTATAACTATGAAGGCAAAGGCTCTATGGCTGGCTCTGTGGGCTGCTGCAGTGATCGGCCGGAGGAAGAAGGGCTAGAGTTTTTAGATCACTTGGAACCAAAATTCAGGACATTAGCAAAGACATGTGTGAAGAAATAAGGTGCTGGTTAATAGAGTGACATGTGGAAATGGATACAGAGGTATCACTGGATGTAAGAGGATAGCAGATTGCAGTAGCAACTTTGGGTATGAAAAGAAGCTAAAGTCATTTGTAGATAAGGGTGCTTTACCAGCCGTGCTTTCCAAACTCTCCTTGTCTCCAGAGCTTCCCTGATGTCTAGACAGGACATTGTCACTGCTGCTTTTCTTTCTGTGCATGTATGTATTGCCCCTTCAGGACTGAACTGCCTGTGCCACTAACATTTTGGTGATGTTTGAAACTTTTGCATGCTATGCAAGACTCCATGGATGGAGTTGGGTATTGTGGAAGCTTAAAATATGAGTTTGCATTGTGTATATACAAATTAAATATTTTTTTCAAGGACATGAGAAGAATTCTTCTAAAATATTTTTAGTGCCAAGATATTGTTTTCCTTTTCCCAGAGTAGCTTCAGATGAATTTTTAAGAATTTTTAATATAACCTCTTGTGTGTCCAAACAAGCTCTACTCTCCCTGTACATTTCCCTCATTAGAAAAGCACTGTCTTCATTCAGCCACCTTCAGGAATCCTTGGGTCTCTGCCCACATGGCTATGTTACCATTGGGATCCTGGGGCTCCTGTCTAAATGATGCGGGTCAGAACATCAGGCTCACAGCACCTAGAACTACAGGGATTAGTCCAAAATTTCATGAAACACTGGAATTCTGATCTCTATAGGCTAGCTTAGGCTTACAGATTATATATATATATATATATATATATATGTATATATATATATATATATATATTTATCTTGCTGGTCAAATTTAATTTGATGCTACCTTAACCACATTTATATGTATTAAAATATTAAAAATTATACAAATGCTTTGGGAGAACTGTTAGCTCTTTAACTTGATACTGATCTACTATTTTAGTGGCTTTTAACTGGTCTGTGTCTTCAAGCCTCTCTCCAAATAGTCATAAAAATATCAAGCTGTAACTCTGATGTAAGGCTTAGTCCTTATCATGTGTCAATACTGAGTTAATGTCCATATTGGGACACAATACTCAGGCTATCTTGGTAATTACTCAAAGAAAAAAAAAGCTGGGAGGCTAGAAATAATTTTAAGTAGATACACATTAAAATTATTAGTCCATTACACCTACCAAATATTATTGAATGAATAGATATTTTAACATGCTTGAATAAATGAGGTATAACAAGGTATTGTTTTATTGATCTATAAAGAAAACATATATATTTAAATGATATTTTATTAGTCCTTTGTGAGAAATTACAGATATGTGTCAAGTTACATCTCATGCAAACCTTACATTTAAACTAAACTTAACCTTTTAATCCATTACTTTCTATCTATTGGCAAAAATAGATTTCTGTTTCATTAGGTTTTGTAACCAGTCTTATTGCTCTCTGCTAGGAATGGTACTCTTTAGTGAGAAATTGGATATTTGAAAAAAAATGAAATATAGTGTTATTAAGGCAGATATGATCTTGTAAGTTCCCCACAATGTGTGATTTTTACAGTCACTGTAAGATGATTTGGGGTGATGAAATTTTTACTTTTTGAGGTAAATGTCACTCTGACAATGTGAACTTTGACATTTTAGGATCTAATAGTACCAATTTGGAAGTGCATCAAATGTCATAGTGAGATATTTTTCGATGTAGTTATAGAATATTCTACGAACGCTGTAAACTACTAGCTTTATCACTTACATGTTGTTCGTGTCATCTTGCTCTTATACTTACTGAATTGTAGATGAGAAAACTTGCATCTAAATCAAACAGTAAAAATTATAACCACAGGTGGATTACTTAGCATCAAGAGAAAGCTCTCTAAAGTATTAGAAGTTATTAGACAGTGTGGGGAATTGATTTGTATTAAGCAGCTTTAGCTATTTAAAATGTTTTCAAGATATTATTAAAACTTTTCCAGAGGAATTATATTTATTGTTGAATTTATTTAGGCAACTCCTAGTAATTCTCATTTTGCATCAAAAATTAAATATTAACTGTATGATAAACTAAATGAATGAAACCCTACCAGACTGCACAATTTAGTTTGCTAATAAAGTACTGTATTTCATACAAATTTTGATTTAATTAATTGTTGATTTAATCAATTAATAGGTATGAAATGTTTTCTGTATTTCGGCGTATATGGGGGACCATTTAAGATAAAAGATCCAGCTTTTATCTTTTTGATGTTGGTTTCAAATATTTCATGAAAGAGAGAAAAAAATGACACAAAGTTCCTTCGAGCACTCTTCTTCAAATACTCCCTAACACACTAAATGTTAATTCTCAACATTTAAAAATATTCCATAACACTTGAAACCTGTATGCACATTTACTTTGTAGAGATGTCATTTGGAAAAAACATCAAAATAGGTGTTTTAGAGCTGAGGAGCTTTACTTCCCATTTTGTAATGTGTCAGTTATTAAAGTAGGGTGCTGTTTGAAATCCAAAATGGAGTCATAATCATGGAATAGTCCACACTATGCCATTGACCCATCTTATTATCTGCTTCTCTTATAAATCTATGGGAACATGGTACATGAGCAGACACTATCTTTGCTTCTCCTCGTGTGTGTGTGTGTGTGTGTGTGTGTGTATGTGTGTGTGTCTGGGGGGATGGAAAAATATAGAAGGAGAACGCTTTCTAAGAACAGATAGACTCACACAGTGTGCAGAGCCCAATAAGTGAAAATATGATACTTTCTGAAATAGATGTTCTCTACATATAAAGGCCATGCTGTATTACCACAGATCCTTTTCATGAACAACAGCCATTTAAAGGTGTGTGTATGAGAGTGAGTGAGTGAGTGAGTATGTGTGTATGTGTGTGTGTGTGTGTGTGTGTGTGTGTGCATGTATCAGTATAAAATTCCTCTGACATGGCCCTCAGATTTCTGATGTATTCATAATGTATGTCGTATGAAGATAAATTGTTTAAAATCTGCATGATTGTTATTAATGAATAGGAATAAGGTACCTTTTGATAAACAACATACAGAGTTACAAGTCACTTGTTCACTAACTTTAGCGATACAGGAAGCAAAAGCATGCATATCCTTTTGGTCAACACTGGGCATGAGAATCTGAACACATAGGATTTGAAACTTGTGTTTAGTTGTCAATGTGTAACCATGAATATATGGAACTGGGGAATTTTATTTCTGTTAGAAACTTTAATCCACATAACATAACATTATTAATTCCAAAAATAAATTTCAAGACTGCAGTTGAGGTATGAAGCCTTTTACTTGAAATTCATGTAGAATTGCTTTCTCTCTGTTGAGTTTCAGGAAAAGTTAGAGAAGCTGCAATCCAAAATGGAAGGGAACAGAGAGTTCCAATTCAGGGGCAAACTGCTTCACATGTGTGAGCAGCTAGGTTTGATCCCCAGGATGCCAATGCAAAGGACAGCCCACAGTGGAAACAGAGGGGGTTTCTGTCTTTGACTTTGCCTCCCTGAGAATGGTTAGAGACTGAGAAACTACAGACTAGAAAATGGCTACATAGCTCAGAGTTTCTCTTAGCAGGTAAGCCTTTGAGGACATTCCACACGTGGTAGCAATCCTATCACAGGGACAGAAGTGACTCGTATGGGATCATTTCTCTCATTGCTTGTCCAGGAGAGCAGGACCAACAGCATAACCTGGGATATTCTTTAAAATGGAAATATTTTTTTGAGTCCTGGACTGAATGTTCTAACAGGAGTATTGAGGTTTTGCCTTTTATTGTCTATTGTGATGCTAAATGCAGGCCCCCAAGACCTGGAGTCTGCACATAGCCCCTGTGACCCTGTCACCAAGTTAATTCTGATTAGTGAATAAAGATGCTGATAGCCAATAACTGGGCAGAAGAGACATAGTTGGGGTATAGGTTTCCCGGGCTTGGAACCATGAGGAAGAAGGAGGAGGAGGAGGAGGAGGAGGAGGAGGAGGAGGAGGAGGAGGAGGAGGAGAAGGAGGAGGAGAAGAGTAGGAGGAGGAGGTGGTGGTGGAGGAGAAGGAGGAGGAGAAGGAGAAGGAAGGAGAAGGAGAAGAGAAGGAGGAGGAGGATGAGGAACAGGAGGAGAAGGAGGAGAAGAGAAAGAGCCGCCATGGGTTAGGGGAGCCATAAAATCATGGCCCTGAGGGCTGCCCAATGGGAGGTAAGAGCAACCCATGTGGAATACAGAAAATAGTAAGTAATAACCAGGAGCCATTGATGGAAAAATAGATTCTAACAGTGTAGAGCAGGCAGCTGCCCAGCTACTGCCTGCTTAAGGCATATTGTAAATATAAAGGATGTGTAAAGAACTCAATGATCAAAGTGGGGTAGAAGCCCTAGGCCAGGATTTTAAATAATTTATTACTACACAGGAGGCTCTGAGCTGGGATGCGGCCCTCAGGTTTCTGAGGTCATCCACTGCAGGACTCCAGTCCTTCTGCTACCCTTCATCTCAATTCTCTGCTTGTTCTTCCATCATCAGTGTCCTGTGGTTCCAGAAACGTGGACCTCACCTAAAAGCCTATCAGGATAGAGGGGTCTCAGACCCCAGGTCTGCCCCACTGAGTTAGAACCTGCATTTTAGGGAGAGCGCCAGATGTGCATGCACACAAAACTTTGATAAGCTCCATGGAAATGGTTGGGTGAGAGGAAAGACAGAACCTACTGCAAGTAAACAGAGCCATTAGCTGATTAGAGTGAGAATCACTCAGGGCAGTGAGACTCTAATCAGGGCAGGTTGGCTAGAGCAGCAGGCCCAAGCCAGGGTTGTCCTCGCTGAGTTGGAGACCCACATTCAAAACCATCTCTCATCACCTGCAAAGTATCTGACTCTCCCATCTGTTGTCTGTTATGGACAACTGACTTTTTGAAGACTTTGTAACTTAACAGGACCGAATAGTGTAAGGGATGCAGGGACAGAAAATGTACTCAAAATTTAATAAGGGACATTTTCATTAACACTTAATAAATTTGTTTTCCCAGTCAAAGTGAAAAAAAAAATCACATTTAAAGAAATTAAATTTTGATGTGCAGTATGTCGGAGGGTCTGAATGTATGTCTGAGAATATGTGTATATGTGTGTGTGTATGTGTGTGTGTGTGCATGAATATGAATATGTGTGAATATGTATGAATGTATATGTCTGAGTGTATGATTTGATGTAAGTTTTGATCAGGCTTATGAAAACAAATTATATGTTTTTTTTTTCTCCAGTAACCAATGCTTGAAGATGCTGTCTCAATGGTGTTGAACAGGTGGTTTACTGGGTCATCTTCCTGGGTTGGGTCTCTCTTTTGTACAGCTTGTCATTTTGCATGTTTTGAACTTTTACATTTTGGGGGCATAGGTGTGACTAAGATATTGACAAACCCAGTCTTTTGCATCAAGTTAATCACATTCTGTCAAGGTCTCTCCTTCTTTTTCTGGGCTGGGAAACCATGCAGAAAGACAATGAGACAAAGCATAGGAAGATGATGCAGTTGGTAAAAGCACTTGCTGTGCAAATCCTGAGTTCAAATCCCCAGGCCCCATCTAAAAGGAACCTCTATACTCCTATAGCAGAAATGAAAGGTGGAAAAAGGAGAATTCCCACAAAACTCACGAGACCTGTTTCATACAAGGGAGCTAGGGAGGGACAAAACCCGGAGTCATCCTCTGCCCTCCACGTGTGAATGCCTGCATTTGTACATACTAATGTGTATACATAAACACACATACTCACACACTCACACACACTCTGTCATATGCACCCATGCATACTCACACACACATGTGTACTCATATACAATCACGGAGTGGATATGTGCCTAGCTAAGACATGATTGTTACCAACCTCCTAATCTAAATGTGACATTGTCTCAAATTCTGACCAATGAGAAGTGAAAATGCTTGAGACTTCTGGGTAAGAGTCTAAAGAGAACTGACACAAATTAAAAAAGCATTTTTCTACTTCCTTTACTATACTTAACACATGACAAAATGACTGGTACCCAAGAAGCCATTTTGTGAACATCAGATGAGAGGCTATGCACTGAGAGTAGCAGAGCTAAGGGCTGAGAAAGACTAAAGCAAAGATTAGTGCACACGCTTTGAATTCTAAAGTCAGGAGGCAGGGGGGTCTTTGGTTACAGATGAGCCTGGGCTGCAAAGGGGGATCCTTTTCTAAACAAACAAACAAACAAACAAACAAATAGAAACAGATGGACAGATGGGTTAATATATAGATGATAGGTAGGTAGTTAGATATACAGATGGATATAGGGATGATAGATAGATAGACAGACAGCTAGCTAGCTAGCTAGATAGATAGAATGAAAGCTCCCTTGGTAGCTTTGTGGAGCCTCATACATTAAGTAAGGTATGAACTTCTGCATATCATAGACATAAACTTTTAGATTTTTGTTATTATGTAGCTGATTCTAAGCAACTACAAATAATAAAGATGTGCTCTAAATATTTTTGCCTAAATTAGAATTCAACAAATTAAATATTCTAGCCTCACTTTATCCCCCTCTCCCTCTCTTCCTTTCCTTCTCCCTGTTCTCCTTCCTGTCTTTGTGCCAGGGTTTCATGCAGTCTAGGCTGTCCTGAAATTTTCTGTGTAACCCCAGATGACCTTGACATTGGGTTCTCGTCCCTAACCTCCCTGTTGGTAAGATCAGAGGACTGGGTGCCATGCCTACCAATAACTCATTTTATTTTAATTTGGAGTTCAAACCAATGCGTCCTGATCATATTTTAGGGTTCTCCTACCAACCTTAAAGTAAAGTGTGGGGGAGAATGAATCTCGTACTCTAATAAGACCAAGACAATCCTAGACAGCTAGAAGGTACTCACTTGCTGCCCCACTAAACACAGAAGCCTGGCTTTAGAGAACCTAGGGGATCTGGAACTTTCTGATGAGATGCTGTGTGGTCCCTTTCAGGTCACTGAACCTTATTAATTTGACCTTTCAAGTTTTAAGACTAATTTTGTGGTTGATTTCATCAACCACATTTTCGTCCTCTTGCATTCAAGGGACCGTTGTTCTTGTTTAGCACTTTACAACCAGGCTCAAGAGTTTCGCTTCTGTTCTTCTCATTATGCTGGGGATGGTATTGAACCTTTAATTGTTGCATTAAGTCAACACGCTGAATGGAAACAACTTTTGTCAGTGTACCCTGGTTAAACCACAGTGTGTTGTATTGGTTGTGCTTTGTTTTCTTTGTTCACTTTCCAGTTCACAAACTTCTGTCTCCGTACATACAGTACAGTCCCAAATAAGTTTCTGTGCATCCTTGAATAGACTTCAGCCTTAGAACAAGTAAAGGTGAGCTTGACAGAGATGGAAGTTTCAGTTTGTGACAAGTCAATTTTATGGTTTTGCTGTATGACCAATGCTTATAACAGCTCTCAATGAACTGCGTTCAAACTCTGTTGTTCTGTGTTACAGAGTATATAAAACATCTTATTTACTACAATGGAATGGCTGGAATCTGTATTAGTCTGTAATAACATGTAATCAGCAGCAGCTTAAACAAAGTAGAAACTAATTTTTTCCTAGTGCAAAGCAAAGCAAAACAAAGCAAATATTGGGGTCATACGGAGGCAATTTAATCAATGTTCTGAAACCATTTTTTACTGACTATCTTTCATACAAATGACTTTGTAAATACAAGATGACCATTGCAATTTTAACTGTCACATCGGTCTCTAAAGTGACAACTTATCTAGAACTCTACAATTATCTGCTGTACAAAGACTGGAAGATGCCTGGCAGTGTGGCTCAGGTCTTTCATCCCAGCACTTGGGAGGGAGAGGCAGTTGGATCTCTGAGTTCAAGGCCAATCCGGTCTACTGAGCAAGTTTTAGGACAACCACGGCTACACATAGAAAAATCAGCCAACCAACCATATAAACAAACAAAAGACCAGAAGATTAAAGACAGGAAATAAATTTACAAATCTAATCATTGCAGTTCTTTAGTTGGTTTTAATGACAGAACTGCACAAAAATCATCACATGCATACACAAGAGTTAAAGGCTTTTTTCTTTCTCTGGAAAAGTACTTCCTGGCTCAAGAGTGGCAAGAGACAGCATGTTGTTGTCACATAACTAAAGATGAAAGCCGAGAAAAAGCAGAAACAACCAAAAACAGCAGTAGAAGCAAACAACCGAAGTGCAGCTAGGAAACTGATGTTATATGAATAGGTGGGATGACGGAGAGCTGGGACACCAGGTGAGGTGGGATGACGGTGAGCTGGGACACCAGGTGAGGTTGGATGATGGTGAGCTGGGACACCAGGTGAGGTGGGATGGGTGAGCTGGGACACCAGGTGAGGTTGGATGATGGTGAGCTGGGACACCAGGTGAGGTGGGATGACGGTGAGCTGGGACACCAGGTGAGGTTGGATGATGGTGAGCTGGGACACCAGGTGAGGTGGGATGGGTGAGCTGGGACACAAGGTGAGGTGGTCACGGAGGAGATGAGTCCAGCATACTTAGGATCCAGGAGCTTGGCAAGAGGCCCAGGGAGAAGCAAGGCTCAATCCCATGACTCTAGTTTCTTGATCAAGTGGGAAGGGAGGATGATGACGTCATTAACGTCACTGAGGAGAACAGCAGAGATCATTTTATTTTGGAGTGATGATGGTTATTTAGATTAGGTATTTTGAACATGAGCTATTTATGAGAGCTTCAGGCAAATCCTTCCTGTCTCTAATTTAGTCATAAAGGACATACTAAATATTCCTTTTGCTACTATTTAATACCTATGCAATCTTTTCCTAAGTTTTGGAAGTGTATTCAGGGCAGGGGTCAATTATTACAAAGCTATAAAAATGACTAGTGCTCTGACTGATTCTGTGTGGATATTCATCTCTGTGGATACTCAACTGTGCATATTCAACTGATGCTTGAGGACATGCCAAGCATTTTGTCTCATGTCTTTTCTTCCCACTCACTTGAGCTCTTCTATCATGACTCAGGTGCTAACTCTATTGGGGAAGTCACACTAATATGTTAATCACCATCATCACCGTCATCATCATCATCATTATCATCATTGACAGACTATTTTGTACCCAGACAAGCCTTGGACTTTACATATAGCTGATCACAACCTTGAATTTCTGAGCTTTGTGCCTCTACCTCTCCAAGTGCTGGAATCACAGGTATGCACCACTCTGCTCCATTTGAGGTGTTGTGTATTAAACTTAGGGCTTTGTACATGCTAGGCAATGAATCTACCAACTGAGCTACAACCCTAATCCTGAGTCTTACTTTCTTATGAAATATAATTAATAAGAGAGAGAACAACTTAAGTTATAACTCAATGTAACTATTACAGAAAGAAAAACAAAGTGAGAAAAACCAATAGAACCTACAGAACATCCAGGGGCTTTTGTTCCCTCCATCTCTATCAGTACTGTTCTGCTTCAGACCATCGTCACCTCTCCTTGGGGTTGATGACTAACCCCATGACTAACAGGTGGCTTTTTTTTCTGCTAAGTGGACATTGTTGAGCAGAGACTGGCAGGAGAAATACAGCTCAGCTTCCAGGAGACAGCAGTAGGCTGTGGAAAGCATCTTGAGGGGAGCTTCAGGGGATGACTCCGAAGGCCTCTGAACACAGCGAAATGGTCATGCAACCTGAGCCTTCAAATCCTGGAGACTCTTGGGGATACTTAGCATTTGATTGCATTGGGATGAGACATCTCTGTGGGATTTTTGTTTTGTTTTTTTAAAAATTTCAGAGAATTTCAGAGGATCTTAGGACAATAGCATAATAATCCAAACTATTGGCATCTATTACTTTTTGGTGATGACATCAAGAAAGAGACGCTCTTTGTAGCCCAGTCTAGTCTTGAGCTCCCGAGTTTTCTGTCTTGGTCTCTTGAAGGCTGGGTGGCAGGTGTGGGCTGTTAGATCCAGCCCTAAATTGTTCAGTGACAAAGACAACAAAGTTGCTTGTTATAAAGAGATTAAACTTAGCAGCACTGGCAATGACAAAGCTGAGTAAGATGCTTTTGGCATAACCCTAAGGAGAGGTGATGATGGTCTGAAGCAGAACAGTATTGACAGAGATGGAGGGAACAAAGGCCCCTGGATAGTCTGTAGGTACCTTTGGTAGGATTTACTAATTGACCTCGGATATAAGAAAAAGAATAAAGCCAAACTTTGCCTTAACTGCTGGCAAGGGGTGCTGGTCTTGACTGAAGGAAGAAGACTGATGTTGCAAGACCTTGGGGGTGCCAGAGTTAAGAATTGTATGTTGGAATTTAGAATCCAGAGAGAGATACATGCTGGTCTCAGCACTCTGCCAAATTGGAGGCTGGATGAGTTCAATATGGGAATGAGAATACTGGGAACCATGATGTAAGTAAGACCAGCACTGAGTCCCACAGCACTGTACTACAAGGAAAAGACGCCAACAGGTTAATGGCATGAGGAAGGAAAAGCAGAAGTCCAAAGAAGGATATGTTTCAATGGTTCCTGCAACTCAGATATTGAGACAAAACTGACGAAGAAAATGTCTGTTCCACTCAGTTGTAAGAACACCCCTTTATTCTTTGGGTGTCGTAACTAGAAGAAAAAGTGGGGTAGAGAAATGTCAGGGATTTCCTTATCTTCATGTGTGATGGGGAAGATAGAGGTGGGTTCATGGATGGTGTGGGAGAGAAGAGAGTCTTCAAAGCAGGGACCGTGAGCCTAGGTGAAGACATATGAGGAGAGCCTGCCTTTAGTCCTGAATGAGGTGGTGCTTACTTCAGAAGAATGACCACAAGGAATGGAAGAAAAGATCACATAGGTGTTCAGGTGGACAGAAACTTCTAGAAGGTCTCTATGATGCCCCAGTGCTCTGTGAAACATGAAGCAGGTCCGTAGTGGAGTAGGCAGACCTTCTGTTTTGAAGTTTGAGCAGAGGAAAGGTATGCAAATGTTGCATAGAAAGAAAAAGCCCTAGGGAGATTCTTTTCCCAGCTTCACACTGCATAATTCTGGGTCCACACAGAAGGAAGAGGGCCTGCAGGCTATGCCTAACACATCACTGTTGTGCCTCCCATCTTTTTCCATTATGACACTGAAGGCCCCCTAGGCACAGTGACAGCTGCTGTCCTGACTCTTTCTTCTGTCAGCTGCCCCATCAAAAACACTCTGAAAACCCATTGTTGAGGGCCTCTTTACCACACATACTTCAAGATCAAATCTTTACATCTTATTAGCAAAACATCAACATGAATATGTGGAAGCTAGTCATAAAGATTATCAATTAAGGTTATTTATAAGACACAAGCTGTAGGTGAGTTGATGGTTCTTTAAATAAGTTAAAATTTAAATATTAGAGTTATATAAATAAAATAATTGCAGAACACATTCCTGGCTGTTTCTAGACAATCAATTCTATTCATCAATTTCTTCATTCTGTGTGGCTTTTACTGTTTTATGATCACTAATCCATTCATCTGCTTAAAATTTTAGTAAGATTTTTTGACTCATTTTGGAGTTGTAATATTTCTAAGAAGCCCTAAAAACTAATAGAGTCTCAGATAGTCAGTGGTTATAGAATAAATCTACTGAACAATTTTCTGTTGGATGCAGAATTTAGTGACTTCCTTTCTGGTAGGTTAGCATGTCAGGCATGTGTTATCAAGGTTTCTTAACTTCTCCTACTAAAGTACAGTTTTCCAGTAAATAAAATGTTTATGCCGGTCTTAGTCAGGGTTTTTATTCCTGCACAAAATATCATGACCAAGAAGCAAGTTGGGGAGGAAAGGGTTTATTGAGCTTACACTTCCACACTGCTGTTCATCACTACAGGAAGTAAGGACTAGAACTCAAGTAGGTCAGGAAACAGGAGCTGATGCAGAGGCCAAGAAGGGATGTTTCTTACTGGCTTGCTTACCCTGGCTTGCTTAGCTTGCTCTCTTATAGAATCTAAGACTACCAGTCCAGGGATGGTACCACCCACAAGGGGCCCTGCCCCCTCAATTACTAATTGAGAAAATGCCTTACAACTGGATCTCATGGAGGCACTTCCCCAACTGAAGCTCCTTTCTCTGTGATAACTCCAGCCTGTGTCAAGTTGACACATAAAACCAGCCAGTACAATGCCCAACCATTTCATATGAATATTTACTATTTGTGATTTGAAATGTTGTTCCTTACATACCTCATATAAAACACCATCAATCTTCTGATTTGACTGACCTAATTTGAAGCTTACATTCTCATTCATTTCTGCTGTAAATATAGACCACCCAGTATTTTTACCTTCTGTTAATAGATTTTTTTTAAAGCAAGAAATGATTTTTCTTGGGAGGTTGCTGTACCTAATTTTATTTCCAATTACATATTGGGGGTTTCTACCTCACTATTGGTAGTATAGATCCCGAGTAAAGGACACAGGGACACTACAATTTATTAATAAGCTGTAGGCACTATGCTGGGCAGGTTCTGAGCTATTTTAATCCTTCCAACTGTTAAAGCCTACACAGATATCGGTCATTTGCCAGTCTGGTGTCTCCCAGCCTGCTTCTGCTCCATCAGCCTGTCCTCAGGGCACACTTCTTTTGGCCTCATGTTCTTGGTCTGTCCTGTTCAATGGCGAATTCCTCCTGTCTCGGTCATCTCTGTCCTTCTCCCTCATGTCTTTCTTGAGATTCTCACTTGATTTCCAGTCCCACCTCCCATCCTTTCTGCCCTGTCATTAGCCCTAGACACTTATTGACCAATCAGGAGTTAATGGGGAGAATTCTTCACAGTACATTGAGACCCACTCTCAAGTTACAGTCTGGTGTGAGGCACAGTATTCAGCTTCTGAGTATATAACACACAAGATG
This sequence comes from Apodemus sylvaticus, assembly GCF_947179515.1. Lineage (NCBI taxonomy): Eukaryota > Metazoa > Chordata > Mammalia > Rodentia > Muridae > Apodemus > Apodemus sylvaticus. The sequence goes on from NC_067484.1 coordinate 85,549,268, forward strand.
AACCAATACAATTATGATGAATTGAATCTGGCCTACCTTGCAGATATTTTGTGTTTTTATTATATACTGTTGGAAATGCTGGATTTTATGATTATGTATTACTAACTATCAGACACAGAAATGTACTACCAGTTGTGATGTCCAGCATATTTGTACAACCAGTTCTTCTAGTTCCTCCCTTTGGATCAATATTGATTTGTTTTCTACTCACTTGGCTTATTAATAGTTCCCTTCACTATTATTCCTTATTACAGGATAGAGATAAGAAGACATAATAAATGGAAGTTCAATTTTCCCATTGTTCCTTTTAAGATGAACAATATATTCATTGTTTTCTCTTTGTTAGGCCCTCCTCTCCCACCCCTAGCATGCACACCTGTATTTTTCAACTCATATTTATCTCCGTGATGAGTTTGTTTAGAATGTACTTTTTTGCATAAAAACATACCGCTGCTGTAAATCTTTTGCTCACATTTAATTCAGACATATTCATTTTCAGCTCTTTGACTGGGTTCTGTTCGTAAGAGTGAGCAGTACTGATATATGAGCTTGGACTGATATATGAGCTTGGTGTCGCCAACTTAGAACAGAGATCGATGGGAGACCATGCTTGATCCACTTGCTCTCTGAAGATGGTAATGCGTATTGTTCCCAACCTCCTTAGGACAAACACTGAGATTCTCTCATTGCACAATAAGGGAACGATTGCTCAAGCAACAAGATATGGGGGCATTGTTAGATTATTTAGCTTAACATTCTTTCAAATGTATAACTCTATTAGGGTTCTCAAATTATCCAAAACTATTATTTGGCAAAAGGACAATTTAATATTTTAGCATACAATTCTCTGATTTCTTGAAATACACTGCACATGTGCTGCAGTTTCTAGTGCTAGGTATGTTTTGGACTTTTTGTCACACACACATACAAAATTCTCTCAACCTAGAAACTGTTTTAGTGTCCTTTGTTAAACAGAAATCTTGCACTTTAGTCAGGTGGAGGCAGAAGCAGGAAGGCACAAGGTGAGAGGCTGTTATTGACTGTGAAACACTGGTGCTTCCATGGGGTGGAAGAATTGGTTTGGTTTATGTTGAAAATCCTTTTCTACCTACTGGGACACAGTTGTTTTGCAGTGTTTTCCACTTACTTTATGGATCTGCAGAAGTTACTTTGCACGAAGTGTTGAGTGAGAGCCTGGTTTTATCTAACCGTGAATCTCTTCTCTCAAACCCATCTCTCAAGGATTTCTTCTTTTCTTTACAGTGCCTGTATAAGGCAAGATCCTCCAGAGGGGCTGAACTGACAGAATGCATCCATATTACAAATGAAGACAACGTAACTAGATTGGTTTGCATGGTAGAGGCTGGACAGCGGTCATCTGCCTGCCGAGAAGCCATGAACCCTACCACTGGTCAGTCTATGAGGCTGGATGCTTCAGTTTACCTCATATGACATTAAAGGAGGAAGACAGGTGCCCTCACCTGGGAGAAGAAAAGGCACCTGCACTCCCCCCACCCTGCCCTGTTCAAGGTGCTTGCCACCTGGGGGTGAATCTTCTCCTTTATGAAATTATGGAATTTCTCTCAAGTGACTTCAGGATTAACCATCATAGTAGCTGCTGGCACCTTTACTTATTTGTTTTTAAAAGATATTAAGGTGACCCAAGATATTAATCTAATATGTCAATATACATGGAAAATAGAAAAAGAAAAGAATTATTTCTCCAAAGTATGCCCAAATGTGAGATATATAGGTATAGGTATAGGTATAGGTATAGGTATAGGTATAGGTATAGGTATAGGTATAGGTATAGATATATCTTGTCAATCATTCATTTGCTCATTCATCCCACAAACACTTAAGTGTTAATTGTTTGGGAATTGTGCTAGTATAGGAGACATAAGAGTGAACTAAAAAACACAGTTATTAAATGTAACCCTTGGTGAGAAAGAAATATTAATTAAAAACTCATCCTAACAAGCGTTTTGACCTGGTTTTATGAAGAGGACTTTACCATGTCAAGGGATAAATGAACACTGACATTTGTAGAAAGGAGCACAGGAGAAATATGAAAGCAGAAGGAACACACCATAGTGATCGCAGCAAAAGAAACCTCTGAGTACAAGGGTTTGAAAAACACAGGTGTCTGCATGTGCATGTGTGTGTGTACACACATGCATGCACCAACAGTTAAGAGTGCAGCAATAGTTGTAAGTTGCATAAGGTACAAGGGACAGTCTATAAACATTCAGAAGAACATACACAGATACAACCAACAAAAAAGAAAACCTGGACAAACAATCTTTGCTTGTTTGGCTGGGATTTAAACTCAGACACACCCTCTATTACTGACTCCCTTGAATATATTTCACTTCGTTGACATTAATTTTGAAAAGCAAGCTTTAAAAAGCTATGTGCAACAGTACAAAGTAAATAGTTTATTTAACAGAAATAAAAAACTCTATTCCTTGCATTACAAAAGAATTCATTTTTTTTAAAAAAAACACTAGTGCAAATTTTCTAAAAGTACACAAACCTTAGATAGCCTCATTTTAGTTTTATAGTTGCCAAAGGATGTCTTCCCTTGCTGTAGAGAGTCCTAGACTAGGTAAAGCACCTCCATCAGATGCACACTAGAAAGGCAGGGAGGAGTCACAAGAATGAGATGGAGCCTGGTTGTCGGTGGTCGAGATGGAGCTGGACAGTGGAGGAGAGGGTTGCCCATCATAACAGACGCAGAAGGAAGTGAGGAGCAGTTACAGCACTTACTCCGAGGGCTTCACATACCTCACCATGCGATCCCCGGGACAACTCTGGGCAGTGGATAGTTGTGCTGTAGTTATCATCGGCTTTGCTGCGTACTTATGCCTATGCAAGACCTAAGCAGTGCACTTCAATCTTGTTCTGTCTTCTGCCTCAGATCTGTGTCACACTGGCTCCACTGTCATTCTGTATCAGGGACACACCTTGATAGGTTGAGTCCTGCTGAACGCCACATGTAGCCACCAGTTTCTCTTTCCTGGACTCTGGCAATCGCCAGGGGATAGAGGTGTGGCTCTACAGATGACTGCGAATCTGTGTAAGTGGGGTTTTTGTTTGTTTGTTTGTTTACTTCAGTGTATTTAGTTTCTGGCTTCTGAAACTAGTAAGCTGTGAAGCTATTGGGTAGATTTGGCCCCAAGAGTTCCAGGTCTACATTGTTCCTGTCTTTAAGGAGCTTTGGGTTCTGACTATCCACCATATCTATGTAACTCACTTCTGCCTCCGCTGGTTCTTAGTAAGTCTCTCAGGATCAGCTTAGCAGTTGAGATTTAGATGAAGGAGGTACCACAGGCAGCAGCCAGTGTCCTGGGTTACCTATCAGTTGTGAGTACAGATGCCTGATGCGTTCTCAAAGCAAGGCGGATGGGCAGGAAGATGATCTTTACTTTTGACGCTGTTAGAGTAACGGAGAGCTGGCTTCTGTCTCAGAGGCAGCCAAATGACAGCCTCTAAAGGAGTCACACTGATCCATCCACACTTCTCATCCTGTTTCAGAACTGGTTCCAGGAGAAATTTACAGTGGCCAGATAGTCCAATTCCTTAAGGCAGAACATTTACTTAGAATATGTAACTTTTATCTAAACCCTTGAGTAAATTTTCACAAAGAAACAAATCAAAGTTGCCACTTGAAAGCGTCATTTATCTGAGATGAACTGGCATATTTGTTGGTACCAGGACCTCCGAAACCTGTGACATCACATAGGCGACAGTGCGACCTATACACCTGTTGCCAAGGCAACAGCCACCATATTCCCAGAATCCATTGGGCTCACCTTTACCTGCGACCACATCACCAGCCGTGTATATATAAGAGAAGCATCCCTCTCTCTCTCTTCCCCTCTTCTCTTTCCACTGTCACCTTTGCCCTTTCCTCTTGCAATAAACTTCACATGGAACTGTTTGGCCTGGTTTGGTCTTTCTGGGGCCGCCCGCCGACCCCAACAATATTGCTTCCTTTTCCTTAATGAGGAAGACCGTGAGCCATTCCAAAGGTATTGGAGGCTGAAAGTAGGCAGAGTTTGGCAATGTCCTGTTGTCAAGAGGTGTGATGCTGAAACCAGCTGGCTTCTGTGTTTTCTGGAAAGCTTGGAGCTGGACAGTGTGATGTCATCACTGATGAGTTGATAGGCATTTCCGGAATCATCATTGAGCAAACATGAATGCGTATTAAGAAGTAGGAAAACAAAAACATGACAGTCAGACTCATGATCCAGGCTTATTTTACTAGCAAAGGATGCTAATTTTATGGCTGTGGAGACAATAGAACACCTACATTAATAGAAACCACCAGGTCAGGCATTTACCATTACTTTTGAATTTAACATGTTGTTGCTATTACCTGGACCATTCTGGGTCTGTTCACGGAGGGGAAAACGTTTTTTGATAATTGAAATGGTACTGAGTGCTGTGGTCAGCTCTTCAAATGTGTTTTTCTGCAGCTCTCTTTAAACGAGGCAACAGGGAAGGGACATGGTTGTTGTCTTTCTGGTGAAACCTCTATGGTGTCTCTGAAAAGAGATTCAGGCTGTGAGTCAGAGAGCACAGTGAGTGTGAAGCTCTCAGGCTCAATCTTCCTGGTTCAGTGCTGCTGTAACTCAAGGGCTTTGGTGCTGTCAAGTCAGAATGTGAACTGTCCTGTTCTTCTTCACTCTTCACAGTGAATTCTAATCCTGATAACAGCATGGAGAAAAATAATTGGCACCAGGATATTTAGGACTCTGTGTGGGCCATGCTCAGAGAGAAATCACAAATGATAACATAGAGGAAATCAGAGGGCCCACATTTAACCAACCTGAGGCCTCAGTTGATCTGGTTTTCTGTAATAACTTTGGTTTATTCCTCCCTCTCTCCCATACTCCCTCCTTCCCTTCTTCCTTCTTTCCTTCCTTCTTCCTTCTTTCTTACCTTCCCCCCTCCCTCCTTTCTTCCTTCCCCATCCCTCAGGGTCCTGCCCTCCTGCCCTCTCATCTTCCTCCCCACCTTCCTTTCCTTTTCTCCCTAAATTATAAAACCAGTGTCATTGTTAACCTATTTTCTGAACCTTGAGACCTTTTAGAATGGAACTCCTGTTAGAACCTTATTTACACGTCGGTGGGACATTGATTTACACAATAGAATGTCCCTCTAGTTCCCATTTTATCAGGGTAGCTTCAAGCAGCTGTGTCTCAGCTAGTTGATCCAGGGCAGTTGTGGGTTTGGGAGTTACCCCCAGGCAACTCCACCGGCAGTGGGCAGTGCTGTGGGCGGGGCCAGGGCCAGAGCTCCCCCGTGAATCTTAGTACAGTCAGGGCTTGCTGGGCAGGGCCAGCTGTTAATCCTGCTAGACGGCCATAAGGGGCGGGGTTGGGGTGGGGGGTGACAAGGGACATATAGGTGGCGTCTGCTGGCGAGAAATACCTAGCACAGGTGAAAGGGTGCAGGCCAGAGGGAGTTCCCACCCGTTGAGTTCTTAAAGTCATAAAGACTCAAGAAAAATAACAAGGAGTGGCCGATTTGAGTCTTTTGGACTTGCCCAGAGCTCCACCCTCAGTCGGAGGAAAAGCCCCTGGGACCGAGGCGGGAGCATCAGACAAGCGCGAGAAAAGCGCCTGTGCGCGCTCCACCTCTGCGCAGCGGGTGCGGGGCGGTGACCTGTCCCTTAAGCTGGCCATGGCGGCTGCGGGATCTACGCTCTCCGGGAGCCCTGCCCTGGGCCTGGGACACCTGTTGACCCTCGCGGTGAGCTTCGGGGACTATCTCAGAGACGGGGAGAGGGACATGTGGCCGGGGAGGCTGGCCCAGGTGGGATCACCGGGCCTCTGGACACCTTAAACTGCAGCAGTTGTTGGTGGCGAGCTAGGGCGGCAGGAAGCCCAGCGACCCGGACACCAAGGTCCCGCAGGGGAAGGAGTGTGGCTGCGAGTGGTAATAGGCGCGCGCCGGATGGAGACGGGGGCGGATCGCGAACGCCCAGCCAAAACCCTCGCCTCGGGGTTCTCTGGGCAGAGAGGGGTGCGTCAGGGCTGTGCCCAGGCCTGGAGTACGGTCACTGGAGCCCTGGGTGCAGGCCGCCCCGAGTGAAGGCAGCTGCCTGGCAGAGGACACCAGAGGCCAGTGTGGTGTCCTTGGGGTCAAAAAAAAAAAAAAAAAAAGACTTGTTGCTTTTGAGGGTTCCTTGCGTGGAGATGGGACTCTAGAAGGGCGTTGGAATGAAGGAGCCTGAACTTCCTTCCAAAGTTAGATGGGTGGGCAAGAGGTCACCACTGATCCCCCAAATCTTTGGGAAATGAGCATCCTAGCCCTGAGACCTTGTCCTAGAAGGAGTTTGGATTTTTCTTCTCAACTCGTGCTTAACTTCTTTGTTGCTTTAAGAAGTCCAAAAGCCAGGACCTTCAGCCCTCTCAGAGGTGTGAGTCAAAATTTATGGTTTTATTGAGGACAGGACTGGATCTCCCTAGGGAAAGAGAAGACTCAAGAATTCACCCTGAGAGTGACTAGGCCGTTGGGGCGTGTGGGAAAAGAATGCTCCAGATTATAGCTTTATCAGGGTCCCTCGTACAAGGAAAAAGTTCACTATGCTAGGAGCAAAATAGCTACCAACTTGATACTACCCTTTCTCCCTTAGCCTGCAGCAGGGGCTCAAGCTGACTTTGAATGTTGTCTGGAGGAGCTCAGGGAACCAAAGCGTGTGGAAGCGAGGGGCTCCAAAGGATCTTGGCATCTTCCATTTCTCCTTGTCTCCTTTCACAAGGAATTCCTGCTCTTTTTAATTACTGAAATGTGATTGGTTACTGGACATCCAAGGAATGAATGGTCTAAATGTTGTTCCATCAGAATTCCCAGAGGCTCTTCATAAATACAGGTTGGGACCAGTGCCTAGCAGCCAGGATTTTATGGGTAAAGAAACTGAGGTTAGGGCAAATAACCATCACAAAATATTCTGCTGACGACAAAGAGTGGACTTTGGCTGATACATAGCGAGGGACATTACTACTTCCTTTTATATCACAGGGCCTTATTCTTTGAAAGAAAAGGCGTGCTTAATCTTCCTGATACAGCGCTGCCCTGTGCAAACCCATACTCCGAGATCCTTTAGGAGAAATGTATGCTATGGGCGAATAAGCAGAGCCCTCATTCCCTCATTTTTTGAGTCTAGGAATGGGAGTGGGGGTGTTCTGGCTACCCCCTTTGTTTTGCTTTCAAGCTGGAAAGTGTAGTGCGAGTCCCCTCTGTTTGCTCGAAACTCCAGCGACCATGTGAACCAAGCTTCTCCAGCCTCAGATGGGTGTGAGAAGAGCATAGAGTAAGTAAGCAGGATGTCTGCTGAAGAAGCTTCTCAGGGGCGAGGCTCCCTCTTTCTCACACACTCAGGTAATCCCTTGACATTCCACCAGTCAGCCTCTCTCCACTTCCTAGTACTGCCCCACCCCACAGTGTCTCAGCACCTGAGCGCTTGCTCTCCCTGAAAGCCAACGGGGCTTTGTTCCCTACAGCCTTCTAAGAGCTCCCTTGACAAGTTCAAGAGATGCATTCTACTCTGCACTGAACCCTACCCCGTGATTCATTCTTTTTTTTTTCTGGAAATGAACACCTTAGAAAAACCTTCTGGCCCTCAGAATCCGACTCCTTAGGAGGTTTCTTCATTCCCGAAATCCCTTTTTTTTCTGTGTATGACTTAAAGGCGTAACATGAGATCTTCCCTTTCGACAGGGTTTTAAGTGTACAGTAATAGAAAATTAACTACAAGCAGATACCTTGCAACAGCTCTCTGGATGGGCGTGTCTTACACAATGGGGAACTATTCTTGTCAGGCAGCCCACCCGCCTCTTCTATGCCCCATACCCTGGACACTGCCTTATGTTATCACTTCTGTCTGCTTGGCCGCCATTTTTCTCACTGTCAATGCTGATTTTCTGTGGAGTCTTGTTCTAGTCTTGTTTCTCAGAATGCATATTCCCCACCCCCACCCCAAGGTCATTTCCTCTTCCTTTTGTTTTAAAATATCGCATCATCCTAAATTAATATTGTTCTTTCAGATAACACCTTTAAGCAGCAAGCTGCTATATCTGTACATATACACTCTAGCATACCATTATGTTTCCAAATATTGTTTTCCTTTTTGTGTCAGAGATTTCAATATATAGAACTTCTACATACATCGATCCTCACGGAAAAGTCTAGAAGCTTTTTTTTTCTCCTTGTTATTCCCCTTGATCCTTTATTGTTTCAATAAGTTCATCTTTAGAGATTTTGCATAGGCCTGCTTACAAGTATCTGTCTCTTCTTCTGTTACAGGCCTTTGCTCTCACTCGTAAAGTCATAGTGCATGCACTTGGCTGTAAGCCATCCACATGTGTATGAGCAGGCATAGTTACGGATGGGAGAACCTGAATTGGAGATGACAAATACAAAGCCAGTGACTGTGATTTTGGAGACCTTGTTCTCTCCAGACAGGTTGCATATGGCTAGACAGGAAGCTGTTTTATGTTTGACGCCATGCTACAGGTGTGGTTCTCAACCTGTGGGTCACAACCCTCTTGGGATTAAATGAGCCTTTTCACAAGTGCTGCCTAAGACTGTCAGAAAACAGATATTTATATTAATTATATTATATTATGATAAAACCGCAGGAAAATTACAGTTATGAGGTAGTGACTTATGCTATCACTTAAACAATTTTGTGGTTTGGGATCACCCTGATGTGACTAACTGGATTGAAGGGTCGCAGCGTTAGGAAGGTTGAGAGCTCCTATTTCACATCTTTAAGGACTGCATCAATATAAGAATTATTGAGATTGACTTTGAGGTTACTCAAACGAGTCAGAAGATTAGGGAAAGATAAAATTGAGCCCATACTTTTTGCAGAGCACCACAGGAAACTCCGTGTAGATACGCTACTAAAGTGCATGGTAATGCCATATGAGTTACAGGAGAAACAAACGTGCTCAATTCCTGTAGAGTTTCAGTTAGGAAAGCCTATGACCTGGATTTCAACCATTTCTAGTATGGACACAGACAATACAAATTCTAGACATAAAAAAAATATTTAAAATATAAAAATAAAAAGTGAATTAAAGGCAATATTTCACATTTAATGGTTTTTAACAACATGCTGTGTAGGCAAGAGTGTGACGGATAGAAGACTCTCACAAATTGTTAATGGCAAAAATTGTGTGTCCTCTGTGGGCTGTAAATAGATGAGGTGCAGGCAGGCATGGTGTTTGTCTTAATAAATCATTTTATACTAATACTTTCTACCCACAAACTGATACACAGCCTGGGATCTATTTAGTAGAGCTTTCTATGCTCTGTTAACATCTACATATCCCTTTGTTGTTGTTCTTCTTCTTCTTCATAATTTTTCTATAATCTTTGAACCGGCTCGTTTAACTCCAGGAAATACTCTGTGGAGGTTTTTTATAGGGATCATAAAGTTGTAATTTAATTTAGGATTGATGTATTTGTTGCCCATTTTCCCTACTGCAGACTGGATCTGCCCTTCTCTCTGTGTACATCTGCCTATGTGTATTGTGTTTAGGTTCTTCTGAAGTAGGCAAGTCTTCGGTGGGGATGTCATTGGAGGACAGCAAGGCATTTGGTGCTGACAGTCAGGAAGCGGATGTTCGGATGCTGGCATGTGGCCTTCTAGGGTTCTACTAAGTTTACTCCCTGGCTTTTCCACACATGTTACTGCTTTAGAAAACGACTTCTTTTATAGTGTGGTACTGGTTTTATTTATGGGCACAGAGTAGTGATAGCTGTATTTAGCAGCTTCTTCTCTCCTGGTAATTTACTGTTTGGTTTGCTTGAGTTTTGTAGGTAAAGACAAAGCAAATGCAAATAGAGATGTTTTTCCCTCTTTGCAAGCCCCTCATGCCTGTCCAGGATTTCTTCAATGTGACGTTAAGCACCGATGGTGACTTTGGTGACCATGAAAAACCTATTGTATTTCCAGGTTTAGTGATGAGATCATCTATTTTTCTTGTTGCTGTGAACAAATACCTGAGGAGAAGCGAGGGTTTGTTTTGGCTACAGTTTGAGGCTAAGGTCACTCTCAGTGGGACCTCAAAGCTGGTGAAGGTCTGGTCCCATTGTATCCACAGGCAGGAGGCAGAGAGCATGGATTCTGACACCCAGTTGTTTTCTCCTTCTCACTCAGTCTTGCTTCCCTGCCCATGAGATGACACCACCCGCATTCAGGGTGGCTCTTCTTTCTTCATTTAAACCTTTCATTCAGAATTATCCTCACAGACACACAGAGGTACATTTCCATTAAATCCACCAAAGAGTAACCATGACCACGGGGTTGTTTCTGATGCTTTCTCTGTGCCATTGTCATTATAATACCCAAGAGACTTCTGACCTAAACCATGGATTTGAATGTGGGTCCTAAACCCATGCAAAGGGCAGGTGGCCTGAGCGTGTAATGGACACCAGCTTCTTATACAGCGTAGGAGTGTCCCATGTTTCCACCTCACTCCATCTCTGTTAAGGCCAAGAAACCAGAGCCAACCTTGGCAGGTCAGAAGGTATTTCTGGATTCTTCTTTCCTACTTTCTATGTTTCGGTTTTACCTGCAGACCCAGCCCTCCAATTTTCTCTCCTCTTTTTCTTAGTTCTTTAATGCTGTAAGAATGTTTTGAAATCACAGTACTCATCATAGCTAGTAACTTTTCTCACAACATTCTTCACGTCTTACATGTCTATATTAAAATGAAAGTTTTTCTCCCAATCTATTTCTCCACAATGTTCAGACTTACCACTCTTCAACAAAAGCTTGCTTAGGTAATTTATTTACTTGAGACAAATCTTTGCTTTTGGTATTGGTCAGTTTTCTTCATTGCTCTGAGATAGACCCAAGAAAAAGTTGTTAAAGGAGAGAAGATATATTCTGGCTCTGTCATAATTTTAAAAGTTTTATTTTGTGGTTAACTGACACCATTGCCTTTAGGCTCACGAAAGATAAACAGAAACATCATGGATGAAGGTCACAGTGAAGGAAAGCTATCTCACAGAACATCTTAAGCAAAAAGGGGTAACAGAAAGGAGGCAGGACAGGACTCACCTCCCCTGACCTCCTTGTGTCATTCAGGAGCCAACACAAACTTTCTACCACCTCCTAACAATGCCTTCAAATGAAACACTCATTAATAGGCATTCATTAGGTTAAGCTCACACAACACAGTTACCTCCCAGTGATTAGATGTAGCACCCAGAAAGCATACCTTTGGGGTCCACCTTATTTGTAAACCACAGCAGCTCCTCATAATGTGCAAGAGGAAGAATCCACATGTGTTGTTGACAGTCTTCAGAAGCTGCTCCACACTTAGGCTTCAGAACCACTTTGATTTTTTTTTCTCTTTAGATTGTACTCATCAGCCACTAGAGCAGTGGCTGTCAGTCTTTCTAGTGCTGTGTTGAGACCCTTTAGAACAGTTCCTCATGCTGTGGGAGCCCCAACCTTTGCCACTTTATAACTAACTTTGCTTCTCTTATGAATCGTAATATAGGCATCTGTTTTTCAGGTGGCCTGAGGCTCTCCCCGTGAAAGGGTCCTTTGATCCCCAGATGGGTCATGTGGTTGAGAACCACTACACTATAGGTTTCTATGTAGTTCTCTGTCATCTGTCATTCTGTACGTTTGCAGTTTCAACCCTGCCTTTTCCTATCAGGACTGACTCAGGGCCACTCCTCAGCTGATCTCATCTGGTTCCTAGGCGAGGCTGGTTCCCCTGCTCTCCTATGCCAGCCTGAGCTTCCCTGCCGTGGCATTTCCATACACTATTGAGTTTACAACTATGTCTTATCCCAGGGTTGAATTTTCATGCAGATTATGTTTGCTACTAGGGTCTACTAAAGAGTAGATATTTAATTACATTTGTTTAATATATGAATGCATGGGAGTCAGGAACACAGTTTCCAAAAGCAATTGTCTTATCCTGGCCATTCACCTCTACCACTAAGCCTTCCGTGTAAGTACCATGTGTCTGCCTTAGAATAGTGCTATGCCACTGCAGTTGTTATCCTGACTTCCATTTGTATGTGTCTGTAATCTTGTTGCCATGCAACCAGCCAACTGATTATCTGGTGACCGCCAGATAAAAACCGTGCCGCAGCTGCACGCCTCTCGTGGCTGCTTTCCTTTGCACTCTGAACAAAACAGGCAGAGTTCCAGGCGGTTCCTTCATGGAGCTGGAGCGCTCCCTCAGTTCACAGAGACTCCAGCCTTCTCTACCATCTTTTTCTGCTCTTTTTTGCTCCAGCAACTGTTATCTTTCTTGGCCGATCCTCGGTGGGATGTGACGTTGTGCACTTGTCTCTCTTCATTGGTGTCATGCCACGTGATCCACTCAGGGCAAGGTCCTTGCTTTGCTCGCTGCTGGAGCTGATGACTGAGCTTAGCACCTCCTTATCCCTGAGTGTTGGTTGAATGAATAAGTGTTGGCTGAGTGAATGAGTAGATGTGCTTTGTCAGTCACCCTGAGCCACAGCCCTCAAAACATCAGGCTGTGCTCCTGAACTCTTGGCTGTGGAGCCTGTGAAAGGTCTCTCTTTTTTTAACTTTCAATTTAAAAGTCTTTGTGGAGGGTAAGGCAGCCATCTATTTCAATTTTGCAAATAAAATATAATCTCTACATTTTTGGACCCCTTCTATATAGTTTAAATTGTATAAGATAGATGGCAAGTGAAGTTTTCATGCAAATCTTGCTGGTTTTAGCTTGTGTTTACTTAATGCTTAGCAGCAGAGCTGCTGCTTGGATTCCTTGCTTTTGGTCAAGAGCTTTGGTAATCTGAAGAAAATGGAGCATGTATCTCTCAGAAACATTCACAGAAAAAGCTCACAACAGAATTAAATCTGAGTCTTCAAATGCACAATCAATTGGAATTGGCTTATTGTGGTTCATTAAATCATTTAAAACATTTGATGAGAAGTGTTTTCTAAAATGGCCTTAACCATCAGTGAGGAGAAGGTGTGTCGTTAGAATAAAGTCCCGTGTCCTGTGGGCTCAGGTCTGGATTTTGCCCACCCTTGCCATGCCAGCCACTGTGCCCCTCAGCGAAGGCTCTGTGCTTCACTTTAGCTGGCTTTCTCTTTGGCTCTGTAGCTCCTGGGATGTTGAACATTGATGGAAATGGTTTGGTGGTTTGGTGAACTTATTTATTTCTCTTTCCCGTGTGTGTTTGGTGCTTCTAAACATGTTGCTGTAGGATTGTCACCAGCCCTCCCAGCCAGTGAAGTTACTAGTAAATTCACCTTACAGAGTAGCATGAAAACAGTCTTAAGAAAGAATGTGATTTCCTGAGCATGAGGTGCATTGGAGAGAAGGGAGCCATGGGGAGTGCTTAGCCTTTTACTCCTCTCCTTCCTATATTTCAGATTTCTTACTCTCGTACACATTTCTTATTTTATTTTGTTAATTTAAATTAAATAAATTGTGTGTGTGTGTATACTTTTGTAATTAATGTTTCTCTTATGCAATTAAATGGATATTACTATGTAATTGAGACTCAGGTAAACTCTATATACATTAGAAAGACCTTATGGGTGTATGGCACTCACTTGTTTGTTTTAGATCCTTGCATTTGCCTGTGATGCCTGTGAAGAAGTCATCCTCCGGGTCCCCTCTGAGCTACCTGCTGAGAAATTTGTTGGCAGAGGTAAAGAGCAGCTGCAGTGTGTGATAAACTGTGTGATAGACCCTGATGTTGTATGCTCTCTTAAAGGTCCCTGTGACTTGTAGAACCATGAGGATATTGTGATTAATAGCTAAAAGCAAACAGTGCCATCATTTTAATATATGTTATATCAAAGCAATGGAATAATTATTATTTGTTGAAACATAAGATTACCCAAAGGAGATAAAAAGATAAAGTTCAAATAATAACATAAATTTTGATATTTATATTCCATGTGTGATACTGTATATGCTAAATATGCTTCTAAGCATTTGAGAAATAATATTAAAATTATTTCTTGAGTTTGATGGTGTTCTTGGATTTTCATCATTAAACATTTTGATATTGTACTGAATTTTATTTCTTCTTCTTCTTCTTCTTCTTCTTCTTCTTCTTCTTCTTCTTCTTCTTCTTCTTCTTCTTCTTCTTCTTCTTCTTCTTCTTCTTCTTCTTCTTCTTTTTCTCCTCCTCCTCCTCTTCCTCTTCCTTCTCCTTCTCCTTCTCCCTCTCCTCCTTCTCCTTCTTCCCCTCCTCCTCTTCCCTCCTCCTTCCCTCCCCCTTTCCTTCTTCTACCTCCTTCTCCTCCCCTACCCCCTTCCCCTCCTCCTCCTCTCCCCTCCTCCTCCCTTCCCCCTTCTTCTTCTTCCTCCTCTTCCTCTTCCTCCTCCTCCCCTCCCCCTTCTCTTCCTCCTCCTCCTTCTCCTCCTTCTCCTCCTTCTTCTAGGTGTTCTGGGCATCAAACCCAGGGCACTACATTTGTTGAGCAAACAATTTACCCTGAGTTATGTATTTAGCCTCATAAATAAGTGTGTGTGTGTGTGTGTGTGTGTGTGTGTGTGTACATGTGTGCTTCCCCTGCCCACACACATACACATGCAAGGTAAGAACTTTATTCCCTGACATATTGCTGGCCCAGTTAATTCTTTATGTGATTTAGTTGTAGAAGGAAAAAAACCAACTAAATGTGAAAAAAATATTAATTATTTTACTTTGATGTAGACTTCAGTAGTATTTTAATTTAGTAACTGTTGACTTTAATTTGTGTATAGTCACAAATAGTGTATAATAGCTAATTTTAGATAAGAAAGAAAATCCATTGTGTCAAATGTTCAAATACTGGAATTCACATGCTTTTTTTTTTGGTCAGGACAAGTATTACTTTAAACACATGTAAAACAAAGAGTTAGAAGCAATATGTGTATTTTGGGAGAACCTTAACCACATAGTTTCATATATGATTTAAAACTACTATATATTTCACTGTGTGATTTAAGTGTTTTGATCCCTTGCACGTACATACTGGATATACTTTTGATATAATTTTGTTGCTAAATTGACTGCTGTGTGTATTTTCTGCAGTGAACCTGAAGGACTGCCTTAAATCAGCAGATATAATTCATCTGACTGATCCTGACTTCCAAGTCTTAGACGATGGCTCTGTGTACACAACTAATTCTGTTGTTTTGTCCTCGGGACAAAGAAGCTTTACTATTTGGCTTCTCAACACAGACAGCCAAGAAGAAAGGGAGATATCTGTCCATCTAGAGGGCCCAGTAGAGGTATGTGAAATGGTATACGTGAAGTGTAATTGGTGTTTTTTTTAGGGCTGACTGACACCGACAAGAAAGATGTGGGATCCCAGAGAAAACTTGGGATGGTTTGGTTAGGAGGGGAGTGGGAGCTAGCGTGCTTTAGTGAAGGAGGCTTGGCTGTGAAACATGTCCTTTCCATTTGGGATAAGCTTCACATGAGAACAGGAGGACAGGACACAAAGAAACACTTTGATTTGGGGTATGTATTTCCAAAAACAAGTTTGGAAACTCTACCTTTTGAAAAGCCCACAAAAGGAGTTGGGGCCAAAGACATAGACAGTTTAAACAGGCATTTATTTAGCCAAACCAAGCCAAGAAAACAAACACTCTAGAGAGAGATACAATTGTGTTTCTCCTTTGCAGCAATCAGCCAGTGAATTTTGTATTGCGGACCTTTAAAAAGGTTTTTATGAATATTCGTGAAGCAGGTAGCATATTCTGGGGAAAAGGTGATCTCTTTTTTGGCATCAAGTTATGGTGGTTCACTTTTATAGGGTTTTTTTCCCCATGATCCTCTAGAAAAGCCCCCCAAATAAGCAGGGGTGTGGTGGGGGTGGCATATGGGGACACGGAGTGATAAAATGATGTCATCAGGGCTTGGGGGATGCAGACCCTTTGATAGGGGACTTGCGAGGGAGAATGCCCTGGTATCATAGTTTCCAATGTATTGGGGCCAGTCTAGTTGAGGCTTCAAAATATTTACCCTCACAGTGGTTCTGAGTGTCTGGAGACTGCTACCTGAACACAGCTGCAACTTCCTTCTTTACCTCACACTTAACTCCTTGCTTACCCTGTGTCAGTAGCATGGCTCTAGTCTTTGAATACGGATAACAATGTCAAGGTTTGGACCACATGTGTGCCTGTTGATTCTGACACCAAAGGTCAAAATAACCTCTCCTAGTCCCTGGCTGTCGGAAGCAGTCTGAGCGCTGTCACCATATTCCGCTCTTCGTTCTGACAGATCTCTCTGGGTCCCGGGCTCTGGCTGGTTGCTGGTGAGTGGACTGTGCCTGTGGTAAATCTGGAAGCGAAGCCGTCCACGTCATTCTCATTGCATCTCCTTCTCCTGTGCTCTTGCATGGCAACACCGCAGCAAACGTTTACTTTTCAGTGTGACATCTCTTCTGGTCCATCTGTCTCTCTCTTCCATTTTTCCACCAAGTTATTTTCTCAAGAGAATGGCTGGTAGCACAATAACTACAGTCTTATTCTTTGTCAGTAGTGCTATTATTTCTGCAGTATTGAAGTTTAGTTGGGTTTTGAAGTCCTACCATGGGTTGACATGTTCCTAGCCAACCCTTATAAGAGGAGACAAATGTATCAGTTTAAATGTCTGGGGATGAGGTAGTTATCGACTTTAACAACTAAGACTTATCTTTTTTTGTCTTCTAAATCAAGGTACTAAATAAAAGACTGCATACAGAGAAGGTTCTCAGCCGTGCCAAGAGAAGATGGGCTCCTATCCCTTGTTCCATGCTAGAGAATTCATTGGGTCCCTTCCCACTCTTCCTTCAACAGGTAGAGTTTGCTTTGGCTACTGAAGGCTGTCATTTCTATTTTCAAAAATAATCAATAACTATTTAAAAATAACTGGGTAAGGGCTGGAAGTGTGTCTCACTGATAGAATGCCTGCCTGCTGTGCTTAAGACTAGATGAATCCTTACTAATTAAAAACATGAAACTACATAAGATATATGAATATCTACATAAGATATATGAATATATATGTATATATATATATCTATGAATAGCTACATAAGATATATGAATATATGAATATACAAAACTACATGTAAATATATGAATGGAAGGTTTAGGCATCATGATTCAGCACATGTGTATAAATATTTCTTAATAGTTGGGTACACATTTTTTCAGCTTTAGTCATGCAAACGTAATCTATGAGAACTGTAAAACTCATCTAGTATTCTAAAGCAGTACTGGTGATGCTCATTTTTATATAGTTACAAAGATAGCTGCTTTCAAGTGTACTGTGAAATTCACTCTCACCTACTCACTTCTTTCTCCCTTCCCCCCCCCTTTCCTTCCTCCACTTCCCCTCATGTTTTCACACCCTATAGAAATGGTTTTATATATGTCTATACAGCCTCGATTCCTGAATGGGAGAAAATGTGGTGTTTTTCTTCCATAGCTTGGCTTATCCACATAGACAAGGTCTTGTTCCGTAGCCTTGGGCTAGCCTTACCTCCTAGTTCTCCATCTCTCTTTCCCAGTGCTGGGACTGTAGGCAGATGCCACCACACCTGGTGAAAGCCAGCTTTTGGAATACTTGTCCAAATACACTAAAACCTCAGGTCTTAAATTGAGGGGGGCAACAGATAATCATTCTGAAAGGATAGGCTATACAGCCTAACTCCCTAATGACCCCAAGAAGTCAGAAGTTTTTTCATTACAGAGAAGTTCCAAGTGTTTGGTTTATGTACATAGTGTTTAGTCTATAAAATATTTTTTGATCTGCTGCCATGGGATTTTGCAAGTATCTTGTCTTTGAAAATTTTTCATTGTAATTCCTTATTATATTGCTGCATTCTTCTGAAAACAAAACAACAGGGGATAATTGTTTATTTTAGTAACTGGCAGTGTGATTGAATAAAAATACACATACAGGTTCTGCTGAAATGAACATATGCTTATATTATCTGCTCTCTAGATCCAATCCGACACAGCTCAAAACTACACCATATACTATTCCATCAGAGGTCCAGGAGTTGATAAAGAACCTCTAAACTTATTTTATGTGGAAAGAGATACTGGAAACCTGTACTGCACTGGTCGTGTAGATCGGGAGCAGTATGAGTCCTTTGAGGTAAGGTCTGAAGTTTATGTGTTGTGTTAACAGAAAGCTGGGGAGGAAAGGATTTATTTGGGTCATGTTCAACATCACTGTTCATCACTGACAGAAATTAGGTCAGGAACTGGAAACAGCCTAGGAACTTGTAGGCGCAGGTGATGCAGATGGCATGGCAGGGTGCTGCCTACGGTCCTGCTCATCATGGCTGCAGCCTGCTTTTTAAATAAAACTCAGGACCACCAGCCCAGGGATTGTTCAATTTACAATGGTCAAGGAGGACCTCCCCGTCAATCATTGTTAAAAAAATACGCTACAGGCTTGTTTATGCAGGATTCTTTCTTAAATCTGGGCTTCCCTGCTTTCAGAGGACTCTCATCCCTATCAAGTTGACATAAAATTAGGCCGCATAGCAGTTTTTAACTTCAGCCACTATATCATTTACTCTTTTAGCCCAAAAAATTAAAAGGAATAAATAAAATTCAATAGGTTATTTTTGGCTTTATGATTCTTTTCTGTTTTAGTTTTCTAAAGGAGAAAACATTTGGCTTTGCATTGGTTTGTCAGAGGGTTTAGCTCAGTGGAAAGAGCATGCGTGACCCATGTGAGAATCTGAGTTCCATCCCCAGGACCACAAAACCAAAACATGGCTGTTTGTACTTAGTTTTTCTCATGATTTTACTCTATTCACAGCTGACCGCATTTGCAACTACTCCAGACGGGTATACACCAGAGTACCCGCTGCCGCTCCTCATTAAAATAGAGGATGAGAACGACAATTACCCGATCTTTACGCAGACAGTGTACAGCTTCACAGTTTTGGAAAACAGTCCCATTGGTAAGTAGCTACACCACTGATACAGGGCGGCTTGAATGAGCTTTGGTTCGCAAACCGAGCCTCTCTGTGGCCACGGGAAAGCAGCCTTGTGTGGTGGCAAGAACAGGACACTTTCTTCTGCCTTTCACTGGTTTCTTGGTTTGACAACCTGTGGTTTCTTAGTTTCTTAACCCAGTCGATGGGTTATCTGTAGATTAGAATTATCAAAAAGACAGCAGGCCTTCTGGCACCTTCCAAATAAGTTACTTTACATATCTATGGGAGGTAAATGAAATGGTTTTAGGTGAAGAACGCTTAAATGAAGTCATTCAGCATGTGAGGCTATCTACTGCATGCCAGCGATGAGTGAGTGGATAGGGGCATTCTGAGCGTGATTGAGAGTCACTGAGAACCTTTGGGAACTTACCCTAGGATGACCCGACTGAACCAATTAATGTTTAGAAAGAACTGCCTCAAATGGTTAATGTAAGCACAGGCTTGAAAATGGAAGAAGAGTTTAAGAATAATCAGAAAAAAAACCCTCAGTTTAGAAGTACAGAGTTCACAGAGGGGGTAGCATCATCATTTATAGAAGCCCACATGAACATACGCTGAAAATGGGGTGGGCACCAGATTCCCAAAATATTACAGTGAGTGTATTTAAGAAGAGGCATTATTTTATGTGGGCATCTATTAAATTATAAAGGCTGTGATCCTCCTGCTCTGTCAGAAAGTGCTCCAGAAGAATTCTGAAGCAGCCGAAAAGAGTGAATTAAGAGAGGTAGAGCGTGTGAGGGTTTGGAAATTGAGCAGGAGTTTCCCTCTGCAGGTTCTCCCGTGGGGGAGGTCTGCGCAACCGACAAGGATGAGCCGGACACAATGCACACTCGGCTGAGGTACTCCATCCTGCAGCAGTCGCCTTCTCCACCCACGTTATTCACTATGCATCCCAGTACGGGCGTGATCACCACCACGTCGACTCAGCTGGACAGAGAGGTAACAACTGTCAGTGGAGAACGCTGGATTAGAGCATAGCTTTTAAGAGCACACTGTCTCAGCTGGACAGAGGGGTCACAGGTAGTAGGGGATGAATCTGGCTATTTAAGAGCATGGATACATTATGTCATCTGAAAAATCTCAAGGCAGAGATGTTCCAAAATATGAGGTTTTTTTGAACAATAATTTGATGTCATTGACAAAAATTCCACACCTAACTTCATGCAGCCAAAATGAGGCACGCTAAAAATATAGTATAAAATCACCTTTGAATTTTGTGTGTTCAGTGTAAGTGGAACACACAACAATTTGTGTCTTAATGTGGGCCTGACACCAAGATATTCTGTGAGGTAGAGTCAAGTGTTCTAAAATCTGTAAACATCTGAAACATTTCTTGTCTCCAGACACTTTCAATGAGGGGTGCTTATGCCATCTGTCTCTGAGCGTCACCTGTGTGTATGTTTCTGGAAAGTATGATTACTTCCCAACTTTACAGAAATTTATTATTTTCATTCTGCAAATGAAGGACATTAAGTAACCTCATGGTATGCTAATTTAGAACATCTAGATTATTCTCTCCAGAGTGAGTTTTATCTTTTATGAAATCAAACTTTTCATAGAGGTATACTTGTAGTATTTAAACAAGGAATCATCTAATAAAAAGTGAACCTTTGCAAGATGGGTGGAAATATGCTATCCACATTTTAACTTTTAAAATGAAAGAATTCTTTTGAGTCTTGTTTAGGTTCTTCCCCTTATGTAGATAAAATTGCTTTGCTTCCAATTTAGCTAACTGCTCAATTCCTTATCTTCTACCTGGATAACTGAAATGATCCTTAGATGCAGTGTATGTAAAATTTAACTCATTAGCAAGCTCTTCCCGTGTTTTATTTGTTTTTGGTTTTTTGGTTTTTTGGTTTTTTGTTTGTTTGTTTTTTTGGGAAAATGACTTCAGTGAGTTTCTCAATTGATGACTTTTCTAATATCCATTTGCAGTCATGCTGTCAAAACTGTGTGTCTCCTCTCACCTAGATCCCAAAACTTTCCAAAGTATGTTGATATTCCCTCTGAGGATATTTTACATGAACATTGTATACTTGTACTGTGACTACCCTATTAGCCATTTATTTACTTCCTTATCCAACATTCTCCAGCCAGTGCTATTCACGGAAATCCCAATAGCAGTTTGCTGGTCTTATGTAATGTCATCTGTGATCTTGGAGTAGTACATGATTATTGGGTATTACTACGAATCTCAAAATTTCCAGCAGTAGCCGGAGAGACACTCATTAGTTGGACCTGGTGTCTCTTTCAGGGACCTGTGTTCAGTTCCCAGAACCACACTGGTTAACTCACAAATGGTTATAATTCCAGGGCATGTGACACCTTCTTCTGACTACATGACTTCTATGATGTGTGCTCATATGCATGCACTTAGGTGAGGGAGACAAGGGTTGCCAAGGGTACCTGTGAGTAACTTTAACACTTCAGTTTTACTTTAGTCAGTCAATGGGTGAAGGCAGTAAGGACTGGCAGGGCCTGAAATTGTGGTACGAAGATGTCTGAAAAGGAGACAAGCAGTCGTTTTAGTTATAATGGTTTTGAATATAAACATGTACTTTGGACGGAACATAAAACATTATCTGCATTGCTGTGGAGTACTGACGTACCCAATGACTACAGTGTTTCTCTTCCTTTTGAAAGTTCCTAAAGTTAACTGATTACATATTCAGTCGATAGCACTTTGAGGAACGACTCAGTCTTCATGTATTGATCACACATTATTAGAGCGAGACACTTTTTCTAGATTTCTAAATGCTGTGAAACAGAACGATGTTCTTCTAAATTATCAGTGCAAGACAAGTTACAGAGTAGAAGTCAAGATTCCATTTATAACAATGCTCTTTTACCAAATGGTTACATTTTTTTGTTGCTTTCAGTTAATTGACAAGTACCAGTTGATAATAAAAGTCCAGGATATGGATGGCCAGTATTTTGGTTTGCAGACAACAGCGACCTGCATCATTACTATTGGAGATGCGAATGACAACCTGCCAACGTTCACTCGAACTACGGTAAGTGCCTGCTGTTTACTAGAGAGAAATGCCTGACTATCCCTCTCTGTGCCTCACGGATTAGCACAAAATGCTCACAATGACCTGAAGGTTTAAACATAAGAACACGGTACTTCGAACATTGCATGAACAAGGCTACTTCATATGGTAACATTGTTTTCTAAGGCTCAACTAATGCAGCTTTCTTCTTCTTCTAGTACATGACATCAGTGGAAGAAAATACAGTTGATGTGGAAATCTTACGTCTTACTGTTCAAGATAAAGACTTAGTTAACTCACCTAACTGGAGAGCTAATTACACCATTTTAAAGGGCAACGAAAATGGACATTTTAAGATCGTAACAGATCCCAAAACCAATGAAGGCATTCTGTGTGTGATTAAGGTAAGAATTCATTATTAAATTGGATATTTGTAATTTGTAACATATTATAGCAGGCAAAGATTTAATGGGAAGAAAGATATTCTGGTGAATGGAAGCATGAAATATATAGTTTAGGTAATTATAAATACTATTTCATTCATATATATTAAATGAAATGAACATATTCATTTTTGAGTAACTGTTAGGTTGCTTTCTGTAGCTCTAATAAAGCACCATGAATGGAAGCAACTTGGGGAGAAAACTTTTTTATTCATATTTGCTTGCACTTCATATCACAGCTCAAAGAAAGTCAGGGTAGGAACTCAAGGCAGGAACTGAAGCAGAGCTCGTGGAGGGACACTGTTTATTAATTTGCTCTCTTTGCTTCCTTAGACTTGCTTCTTAGATACCTGGACAGCTTCTGAGGGGTGGCACCACCCACAATGGGCTGGGTCCTCCCACATCAATCATTAATCAAAAAAATGACCCCACAGCTCTCCCACCCTAACACCAGTCTTTATCCCTGGATATTTATTTATTTATTTATTTATTTATTTATTTATTTATTTATTTTGGTCAACTGTCCTTATCACCTCCCTAAACAACCATAATAAAGCATACTTTCCATTGACCATGGATGAAGAGATTTGAAAAAGGAGCAAATAGTGTTTCTAATCTTTCTGTATTCTTGCTCCTCCACTGTTGTGTTCAAGTCTACAGGGAAAGTCCAAAGACTTAGAGTCAATTCAAAATTTGATTAACTGAATTTATATTCTTTAGGCTAGTAGAAACACAGCATCTTTAAACAGCATCATGCCCTGCCAAACGTAGGGCTTATAATGATGGACATTACAGGAATCTAGGGAATCCACTGTTGTGCAAGAGAATTGTCTTCCCCCTCTCAGTTGTTTCTCTTGCAGAGGAATGGATATAGAAAACGTGGTACATTTACACAGTGGAGTACTAGTCAGCTATTAAAAACAATGAATTCATGAAATTCTTAGGCAAGTGTATGGAACTAGAAAATATCATCCTGAGTGAGGCAACCTAATCACAAAAGGACACACTTGGTATGCACTCTATTATAAAGTAATAAAAAGACCACTTCACCACAGTCCCACAGCTTGAAGAGTTTACCTAAGAGACAATAAGGGATCAGAAAGCAAGACTCTAAGACCAAGGGAGTTTACAAAAGCAAAAATCAAGCAGTTAAGTACCTCACAGCAGGAACAACGCTATCCTAGCCTTATCTCACCTGCAGGCCACTGGGATCTCTCCAGCCTTCCAGGGCAAAGGTCAATGGCCCTAAAGGGGAGCCTGCTTCTTTAGCCATCACAGGGAAGTTACGTGTAAATTATTATGCAGGTCTGCACATTCCCGGAGAAGTAGTTAATGGTTGTGATAGCATTTCTTTTTGAGCAGGTCATAACACAGGGCTGCTCGGTAGGGCTGGCTGTCACATCCCTGTACCACTCCTACATGTTTTATAGGGCTGGAGCTACAGCAGCCTTCTGGTCTGGCAGGCATAAGGTCCTTGATTCAAATTCTAAACCAACCTAAAGTGGGCGTGGTGGTACACCACTGTAAAACCCAGCCTTCGGGAGGTGGGGTCAGGAGTAAGAGAAGTTCATGCCATCTTTGGCCAATCTTGGACACACAAGACTTGACAAAACAAAACAAAACAAAACAAAACAAAACCTCTTAAAAATTTGACTTAGTTTTTGACTTCCAAATCCAGGGCAAATAACCATCTCTTTGTAGACTTTAAGCGAAGTTGATTTAAAGTAAAGTGTAAAATAGCTGTTACAATCCATACCTGAAATTGGAACTTACATTAAGAATCTAAGTGGTTAAGTCTTATCTAGAGCCTTATCTAGTGATGCCTTTCATTTTCAATTTTCTTTTGAGGGAAAGTTGTTTGTGGCCAGCTCCACCCAAACACTGGATTGAAAGCTCCCCTACATTCATGCCTGTGTTTAAAGTTCCATGACTGTTCCCAATCTGGTCCTTACTATTTTCACATCAGCAAGTCCTTCATCTAGTGCACTCCACCAGCTCTTCCATGCTTTGACCTGATCATCTGTACATTTCCTGTAGCCTCTGGACCATGAAGAACGGCAACAGGTGACCCTGCAAATTGGCGTAGCTAACGAAGCCCCATACACTAGAGAGGCTAGTTCGAAGTCACCTGTGAGCACAGCTACAGTGACTGTCACCGTGACAAATCAGGATGAGGGCCCTGAGTGTATCCCTCCAACGCAAACTGTGAGGATTCGGGAAAATGCGCCAGTTGGTACTACAAATGATGGGTATAAGGCGTATGACCCAGAGACCAGAAACAGCAACGGCATAAGGTATTTGTTGTGTTTAGCATTTACAGTGCTAGAAAAGTCCCTAACTTGTTATTGGCGTTATGATTGGACTCATGATACTTCTCGTTGTGTTCCTTCACTGTGGTTAACAGGTACAGGAAGTTAAGTGACCCAAGAGGATGGGTCACTGTTAATGAAGATTCAGGATCAATCACCATTTTCCGAACACTGGATCGAGAGGCTGAGACTGTCAGAAATGGCATCTACAATATTACAGTCCTTGCATTAGATGCAGGTAAGAAATCTGTTTTAAGATAGCTACCTCCATTTTCCTCAGTTTTAAAGGTGTGGGATCAGACCCAAGCCTTTCATATGTAACACAAAACACCCTCCTAACAAGTCTTGCTCCCAGCCCAACAAAATACCTGTTCATCTTTTGAGATAAGAACTCACTGTGCATCGCTTCTCGGCCTTTTGGCTAAGATCAAGTGAAGAACTGTGCAGCCCTGGCCAGTAGGAACCTCTCTATGTAGACCATATTGGCCTTGAACTCATAGAGATCTATCTTCTTCTGTCTCCAAGTGCTGAGATTAAAGACCTTTGCCATCATGCCCAGCCTATCAAACATATAGTTTTAAAGCTATACATTAACATTTGCATTTTATTTCACCTCAGCATAATATATAATTAGAAGTATGTTGCCATTTATTAACTAGTCAGCTTACAGACTCTATAATATTAGATGCAACTATAAGATAACATCATCTAAGATGGGGCCAATGAGATGGCTCAGCTGGGTAAGGTCCTTGCTACAAAACCTGAAGACCTGAGCTTGATTCTCAGACACAGGGAGAGCATGGACTTCTTCAAGTTGCCTTTTGACCTCCACTGTTGCTAATAATAACTAAACAAACACATTCCATAAAAATTAAAAGAAAAACCAATTTGGTGTAAGAAATAAAGTTATAATATATTAGTGATAGTCCTATCAAAGTGGGAAATCTACTTTAGAAAGATATTAATTTATTTTGCAACATTCAGGATGTTCATAAGGAGGAGATATAGTCATGATGTACTGTGTAGTCACATAGTACACTTCTAGAAAACTGGAAACTAACGGTATACTTGGGGTCTAGAATTAAGCACATTGTAAAAAAGGAATCAGTTACAGTTATAGTGTGTTGTAAAATGAGAGAGCCCAAATGTCAGTTCACTTAGCCCACTTTGGTTTCTGTTGCTATGATGAAAGGACCTTTTGGAAAGCAACACGGAAGAGAAAGGGACTTTATAAACCCAGGCGTCCAGGTTGTAGTCATCTGTCCAGGCAAGTGAGGGCGGGGACTTGAAGCGGGGAGTCACATCCACAGGGAAGCTCTCTGAGCTCTCTCTGTTCTTCTGTGGCCCAGGGCTCAACATCCAGGCTGATGCCATTACTACGTGGCTGGGTGTACACACCTCAGTTAAGGCAACCAGGACCACCGCCCCACAAACCCCCTCTGCACAGACATGCCCACAGGCCAACATGCTTCTACTCCTGATAAACTGACAGTTAAACTAACCCCACACCATGTAAAAACCTAAAATAGAAAATTATGTTTTGTGCATCTTGAAAATTCAAAAAATATGATCACAGTGACTGTGTATACAAGACACATTTAGAGTGTGAAGTGTAATTTTGTTATAAGATACATAGAATCAATTCAAGACCAGCTTCAATTACACAGTAAATTTGAGGCTAATCTATCTTCATCTGTCATCCTGGGTTACCTGAGACACTTTCAAAAAGAACTTGAAAAACAAAAACTATAATTGAATGTAGTGCATTTGTAAAATAAATATGCAGTTATAAGAAACATAACTCATTATGCTCTAACCATCAAAGTTAAATTGTATAAGTGATATTGGAAGATGATTTAGATATTACAACTCTCTCTGAGTTAACTCAAATATTCTCCTTAAATATTATTTTTTTGCTGATCCTTCCTCTTCTAGAATATGTAGTAGATGAATTTTGCTGTTTGATTTTTACCAGAACTTGAGCTGTGATTTCATTTCTGGTTAACAAATCACCTTCTTTGTGTTCTTGAAGATCTTACATGGGTTTGTTTCAAAGCTCTCATGTAGAGTGAATTCATCTCCCAACTGGTGATTTGGTTGTTTCTGTTAACACTACTCCTTAGGACCTATCCTAGCATCAATAGGGGGCATCTGATCAACTCTGCCTTTGGATTCTCCTCTTCTACCTTACTCTATCTTAACTGGAAGGCAGTTTTGTAGTGACCTGCACCTACATTTCAGACCAGTTCTTAGCCTGTTTGCCTGGTGTGCCTAGCCTGTGATGGCTCTAGAACTACCCAGAGCCAGCCCCTGTCCTACCCAGAGGACCCTTAGCTAAAGTTTTGGTTGCCAGGCAAGCTTAGTTTCCATTGCTTAGGTTGGCAGCTGCATATAAGACACGGCCTTAGGCTCTGGGTGGTGCGGTTTTTGTGTTTCCTTTTCCTCCATCTGTAGTGTCCAAATCCCCCTTACTATGTGGAAAGAACAAATGGTTTAGAGACAGGACTCCTAGTCTCATGCTTGGCTTTAAACTTTATAACCTCCTCTCCCTGAGGTTGCTCCATCTTTGTATGCTGCAGACTTCCTGATGCAGTGCCTTGTATAGAGTTATCAGAAAGATTTACATATATGAGTGACAGGTTAATTACAGACGTTACACCCACAGTCCTAAGTTCCGTTTACTTAATATATAGATGACAGTCTAGTTATGAGGCTACACCCATAGCGATAATTTCTACATTTGGAAATGTCTCTCTACGCTTGAACCATTTCTGGTTAAATTTTCTGAATACATATCTTCTACTACTCAACTTCCTTGTTCCACATCCTAAGCATGAATGCTAAACTCTAGTCTAGTTCTCTAGTCTAGCACCCAAGGGTTCTTGCCGGTGTCAGTCCCCACCTTCTGCCTTCTCTCTTTTCTCCACATCACTGGTGTGTGTGACAAGCTGCCCACACTTTTAAGTTTAGTACGTGTAATCCTTCTATACATTGTTTTTGTCTCTTCAAAATCAACTAAAATGTCTCTGTTGACATTTTTCATGCCTAGTGAACATGATCTAGTGAACAGGCAAAAATATTTAAGTAGCAGTTATTACATGTATAATCCACTTGGAAGCAGTAGGATTTTTCCTTTAGTGTTCCCAGTGTTGCTCATGGCTGCATTTGTTGCAGTAACCTATGCATAAGTGATTATTCAATATAGATGTTAATTTCCAATGTAGGATTTCCTAGCAAAAAATAAATAAATGAATAAAAACAATGTGTTCTTACCGCTCTGTGTCTAGATGGGAGAAGCTGTACT
The DNA here is from genome assembly GCF_947179515.1 of Apodemus sylvaticus. Taxonomy (NCBI): domain Eukaryota; kingdom Metazoa; phylum Chordata; class Mammalia; order Rodentia; family Muridae; genus Apodemus; species Apodemus sylvaticus. Next base: position 85,577,290 of record NC_067484.1, read on the forward strand.
GGAACTCTGGCACTCATACTTGAAGATGTGAATGACAACGGCCCATTCATACCCAAGCAGACAGTGGTGATATGCAAGGCTACCATGTCCTCTGCTGAAATTGTTGCTGTTGATCCTGATGAGCCAGTGAATGGGCCACCATTTGATTTCAGTTTGGAGAGTTCTGATTCGGAAGTCCGGAGGATGTGGAGGCTGACAAGAATCAATGGTATGTGTTTGCAAATATTGCCTTTTCTTTTCAGCAGTATTCTCTGTCTCTCTGTCTCCTGTCTCTCTGTCTCCTGTCTCTCTGTCTCTCTGTCTCTGTCTCTCTGTCTCTCTGCCTCTGTCTCTCTGTCTCTGTCTCTCTGCCTCTGTCTCTCTGTCTCTGTCTCTCTGTCTCTGTCTCTCTCTCTCTCTTTCTTTCCATGTGTATATTGGAATAGAAAAGAAAAATTCATTGTAAGAGAACCATTCAAGGAGATACAAATTTTGGTGTAATGGTCAGTGAGCCTCTCTAGTGTTTGCTGGTGATGATATCAGGATCCCCTGAGGTATTACTTAAATTTGCATTCATATCAAAGCACTCACCTGCATAGATAGTTTGTAACTGTGGGCTGCCAAGTAGCTGGGAACAGTAAGTGCGTCCTTGTGGGGCTATCTGTGTTTTTCAGTGATCCCAACAACCCACAGCTTCTCTCTGACACCATGCCGGTGTCTCCATGTTTTGTGTCTACTGTGTTTCCCTTGGGAATCTTATTCACTTTGGTTCCCAATTAACAGTAGCCCAGAAAGGACCTATTGTGATAAGAATGGTTGGTCTTAAAGTGGCTTTTCTTCATTGCCACACTGTGCCACCCTGACACCATCTCTTAATTCTAGTCTCTGGTACACACTGTAGTGGACTGGGAGGTCATGGCCCTGTAGCCTTCCTAAAGTCACTTTTGGGTGACTTGAAACATTGCTAATTTTTTTTTTTTACCTCATGCTTTCAGTGGCAGTGCCTCAGTTTCCTACCATGACAAATTAAAGGAAGAGTTTAAAAAGTGCAAGTTGAAGCACACTATCTTGAACCACGATGATCTATGCTGACAAGATACACAGATTTTTATAACAACATTCTATTGTGTGTCTTAGGGAAGAGGAAAGAAATTTTTATTTGTTTTTTCTTAAGAAAAGAAAACTTTATTTTTATAACTTTGTTCTTCCTACTTGTTTAATGTCATAGTATTTCAGTTTAAATGCCATTAATAAAACAATGGGGGATTTTAAGCAATTCTCTTTAGTCAGATAATATTTGGTCATAATGTTCTAGTCAGAGGGCTTGTAAGTCATTTTGTCTCTCGGGTATAAGAATTGAACTCAAGGCCTTGTACATGCTGGCCATGTGTTCATTAACAGAAATGCATCCCAGCTCTAAATTTTGTTATTTTAAAATACCAGTCGTTGAACACACGGGGAAGCTTGGGAAATGCCAGGGTAAGAAGAATATACCAACAGAAGTCTTGAAGTGACATGGGTTTCATGTTGACAGCTGGATATACCAGTTGTTACATAAATCTGACAACGGTGTTTATTGTCTTGGAGCATTGGTTTACCCATGTGTAAAACTGGATTATTTCTAGAAATCAAGAAGACAATGAAAGACATAGAATATGACTCACTCTTAGTTTTGTTTTTGGACTCATGATTATGTCTTAGTTCACTGAATTAGTACCCGTGGTTTCTATTGAAATTCCAGCTCTGTGATTTTTTTCTGTCCTAGGAAGCCAATTTCACAGTGGGAACTTCAAATACTACACAGACAATGAGCACACCTCACTGGGAAATTAAGTAACAGAGTGATTATTCTATGGCTTATGGCAGTCTACAGTGAGCGTCATATTACATCTTTTGCTCTGAGTCCTAGATCCTACCAGCATTTGATCTGTATATTTCCTAGTGTTAATCTAAAAAATACATCAAAACATCAACAAGAAAATTTAGTTGGTCCAAGTGTCCTATAGGACCATAAGATCAGGTTCCTTCGGTTTGCTTATGACCTGCCTGTTAAATAAATGTGTTCCAAGCTGTCAGAACCAGTTCTTGTTGGTAAACCACAAGTATTTGTGTCTGTTTGGTGCATTTTATGAAAACAAAACAGAGACATCCAAATTTCAGATGGCTGACTCCCTGATGGGTCTCACATGAAGGGGAATCTAGTGTGTTGGGTTTAAGTGACTAGATGAAAGATAGGACAAAGACTAACCTCTTACCAAGTCTATTAGTTATGGTAGAAAGGATTTGTTTATGAACAGATAAAATACTTTATTACAAGAACCAAAGGTCTTTAATAAAGAGGCAGGGCATTAGTTAGCTCCCTCACAGCTATGACAAAATAGCAGGCCAAGGAAGCTTGAGGAAGGACAGGCTTATTCCGGCTCATGGTGTGAGGATGCAGTTCATCATGGTGGGGCGGGCATTGCTGGCTGGCACTCGAGGCACCTGGTAACATTGCATCCCCGGTCAGGAAGCAGAGAGCCATTAATGCTAACGTCCAGGCTCCAGCGCACAGCTTGGCCTTCAGTATGGCTTTTCCTCCCCATTTTAATCTCTCTGGAAATGCCCTAAGACACAGGCCTCTAGGTGACTTTACAATCCGGCCAGGTTGGCTGTGGGTCAGAGGCTTTCGGTTCAGCTCCAGCTCTGGGAAGAATCCTAGCGTTTAAATAATCCACGAGTGTCCATTTGTAGGGAAATGGCTATCTATTGGATAACCGGCCGGGTTTGCTCAAGAAGGTTTGTGACCCCTGCTTTTATTTATTTATTCAGATACAGCGGCACGCCTTTCCTATCAGAATGACCCTTCATTTGGATCCTATTCAGTTCCTATCCGAGTTACAGACAGGCTTGGTCTGTCCTCAGTGACATCATTGACTGTCATCGTATGTGACTGCATTACTGAAAGTGACTGCACACACCGCTCTGGAGAAAGGACTGGCTATGCTGAAGTGAGACTTGGACCATGGGCTATCCTTGCTATACTGTTGGGCATAGCCTTGCTATTTTGTAAGTTCTTTCTTGAGTTTAACTCAAAGCCTTTAAAGCAATTTAAAGTTATTCTTAGAATGAATGTTAATACTTATAGGTAGTAGTTTGAACACAGATACATTTCTATTTAACACAATATATTTAACATACACACTTAAAACTTTTTATATATGCCTATTTTATTTTGGTGGCAGCGCCCACTCTGTGAAGGTCAGAGAGCAATTTTCAGGAGTCTCTTCTTTCCTTCCATTAGCTGGGACTGTGGGAGGGAACATGGGTTATCCATTTGGTGGCAAACACCTTTATCTACTGAGCCACCTCACCAGCTCATGTATTTAATACATGCTTATGTGTAACTCTCTTGTTTGTCAGCAGGATATACATTTCCATGTAGAGATATACCATGTGGTATGTGTCTGTAGCATACCTGCTCAGGGCACGCTTGTCTGCTGTATATGCTTTGACATGTGTAAACATATGTTTTTGATAGGTGTTTAGGATATACCTTTTGGTGAATGACTTACCAAACCAGATACTATCAACTCAGTTTCACATTATTTGATGAGACATTTACAGGGGCCTCTTTCTCTCTGTCTCCAGGTATCCTGTTCACTTTAGTCTGTAGTGTTTCCCGAGCATCAAAACAACAGAAAATTCTTCCCGATGACTTAGCCCAGCAGAATCTAATTGTATCAAACACTGAGGCTCCTGGAGATGACAAAGTTGTAAGTCACCTGTGTTTTTAAGCCAACTACAGAGGACAATTTAGCCTATAGTATTTTTTCAAACCAGTTTTTTTTTTTTCCCTCAAAAAGCTTCTTTTGGTGTTTGATAACTTAGCAGTAAATGCCATCCAGCCTAGGGAATCGATAAAAAGCATCTAGTTTCCACAGATATGTGGTATCTCAGTTTGGACATGCTATGCTACTTGATATTAAAATAATCCTCTAGCACACACTTTCTTTTTCTGTTTCATATGCTTCGAGGCTTCACTGTTAGACCTCTATTTAAAAAAAAAAAAAAATCCATCTAAGCAACTGTTTGTATTTTCAAGTGTTTCACTTAATTACTCACAAAACACCAGTGTAATTGTTTTGTTTTTTTAAACTGGCTCCAGCAATAAATCTCTACAGACTTTGATCATGGTGGGAAAAGGTTTATTGGACTCTTCCTTACTATAATGTGGGTTAGAACTGAGCCTGAGGCGGACAGTCTAAAGTGGTACACCACTGAGAGGAGGCTGCTTAATGTCAGGATCTAAACACACAACCAAGAAGAGGGGTGGCCAATGTGCTGGTGTTTCTGGAATTTTCCTGCCTGCTTTACTGTTCGATTTATGTAGACTACAAGGAATATAGGTTTATAGTAATTTTTTTTTCTGTGTATTCGAGTTGGAAGGAATGGTGTTCAACGTGAACTGAGAAAGCTTGCGCTTGTTTCTGTTTCTCCTCTTGCCTGATGAAAGAGAATGAGTTTAACTGGGACAGTAAATACCTGCGGCACAACGATGTTGTGTTCAAGGTGCCGGAAGGCTGGACAGAGCATGCACAGAATGCTAAGCGTTGTTTAAAGGTGGAATCTACATGAAACGTTTTGATTTGCACCAGCAATTTGTTTCTTGTGTTAGACACTGCATCTAGTACGAGGCACATGCTAGGCACTCAGTGTCCAGATCCAGTCCATGTCTTTGGAAGGATTACTGTGCGATGCCTACATCAAATCCAGGCACTGTGAGCATGGGCTGCGGGCTGCTCTTTCTCGCTGTCTTTTCTTTCACTGCATATTTAATGGAGGCGTGTCATTACCTTTTCAGTATTCCACCAATGGCTTCACGACTCAAACTGTGGGAGCTTCTGGGCAGACAGCTTTCACCACCATGGGAACTGGAGTTAAAAGTGGAGGGCAAGAGACCATTGAGATGGTAAAAGGAGGACAGCAGCAGACTCTGGACTCCCGCAGAGGGGCTGGCTATCACCACCACACCCTGGATCCTTGCAGGGGAGGCCATGTGGAGGTGGACAACTACAGATACACTTACTCGGAGTGGCACAATTTCACTCAGCCCCGGCTTGGTGAGGTAAGTTTCTGAGCAGTTCCCCAAACTTTGTTGATGTAATTGAAATTTTACAATTGATTCCAACTTATAGAGTTTATGCAAACTCCTCATTTTAGTTAATGATGAATCTATTTATTGAAAAGTTATCATTTTCAGTTCATTTGGGTTTAATTTTGCCCCAATTTATGTGGTCATTTAGTTTCCTGCATTTTTATTTGGCTTTTATTAATTTTTAAGCATATAATTTTGTGCTATGATTTTTGCATCTGAAAATTTTGTTTTAAGCAACCCAAAATCTAGCACAAAGCAATATCAACATGTATGATCACTTTGCCTGTTCGGAAAGAACTGAGCTCACATCAATTTGGGTTCAGTTTATCTGGGTGTATTTTCCCTTTTAATATGATTTTTGAAAGACAGAAGCAATAGCCGCATAAAATGAACACTTGGGTGCTCACTGACATGCAGGACTTTTAGAAGCATGCTAATACTGACTTTACAGTGTGATTTTATAATACAGACCAATCATGTGCATTTTCTACACATAGGAAACCATTAGAGGACACACTCTGATTAAAAATTAAACAATGAAAGGTAAATCAAAGCAATTCTTTTTCTGTTAGTACGTTTTGGTGCCTTTAAATAGTAAAAATAAAAATAAAATGTGTTGTGCTTTCTCCCCACCAGAAGGTGCAGTTTTGTCATGAAGATGACAACCAGAAGCTTGCTCAAGACTACGTTCTCACATACAACTACGAGGGAAAAGGCTCGGCTGCTGGCTCAGTGGGTTGCTGTAGTGACCTACAGGATGAAGATGGACTTGAGTTTTTGGATCATCTAGAGCCCAAATTTAGGACATTAGCAGAAGTATGTGCAAAGAGGTGAACCACTTCTAATAGGGTAGCAAAAACTAATGGATTCACCGCCTTGTCCTTCCCGCTTTTAACTGTAAACCAGGAGTTTTCAAAAACAGAAGATGTTCTATTTGGGGCTCCCTCCCCCACTTCGGTCTGCAGACTCTCCATGCAAATGCCCATTTACAGAGAAACTTTGTGTATTAGTACTTGAGAACCATTGTGCACCGGTTTCAATTACTTCTCTTCTACCAGGTATCATCTCAGATGGAAACTTAAGGAAATTTGCATTACTGTTTACATTGGGTATAATGACAACAGCCAACTTATAGTGCCATAAAATTGAATGGATTTGAGTCTATTTATAGACTATTGAGTATAATCCAATTGGAGACTGTAGATACCATTATCTCCAGTTAATGGATTCACTGTTTGTTCACATGGTGCTTGGAAACAGTTGTTTTCCTCAATATTCTAAACTGTATCTCCTGTGCCTTGCTTTTGGTATATTCTTGTAACATGGCCTGGCTTCATAGTACACAGGTAGAGTAGCAGGCAGCCCTTGGGTTTGTCTGAAGCTCAGGCCAGTGGGCTTTGCCTTTAGCTTCTATTCTATGAAAATCCTGCACTGACTCTCAATCTCTTTTGTACCCACTTTGTCAGTTAAATTTAGATTTCAAAACTTCTTTATAATGTATTCTGGTTTTCCTCCCAAAAGTATTTGCCTGTGAATACCAAATGGTGTACACTGCCATCCTCTCTTCATTTTTAAATTTTCTTTTTCCTTTTCTCTCCTGTTTGACTTTGAAATGTCTACTTGGGTTGAAGAATCCAAGATATTCCTAAAATTGTATCTTCTCATAAAATATGGCATGCATATGCACACCATGTTGGTTTTCTTAAGCTCAATCCAAACATTATTGTTTTACATTTTTCAGTAATTGCTTCACTTTTGTCTTTAGTGAAGAACTTTTACTTTTTCCGATGAAACTATAGGACTCTTTCATGATCTTTTAGAAGCAACATTCTTTGTAACAGAAGCAAGAGTATAATTGGAAGTAGGTTCTGATAATCTATTGTAGAATAGCACAGTTAGTTTCTGTCCTTAATTCAAGGACACGGGAAGTGGGAAGTAGTGACAGAGTTTAAGCATCTCAGAATGATAATCTCAGACAGTCTCTAGGATGATGACTTCACTAACGTTTCAGATGATATGGCTAGTCACAATTACATGGCTGTAAAATTATTTTTAGAAACAGTCTTTTAGTAATTATAGCTATTTTATGAGATACAGAAATGTGGCAAACAATTTAATTTTTTTTTTTTTAGGAACTTACACACAGGCACCCTTCATAGCCAGTGACATTCTAGATCACAGGTCTCAGTCCCTTCTGTCTGCGAGCTCAGCACTTACCCTAGATGGAATAGATATTCTAGGATGGATATTCTAGATGCAGTTCTGATGCATGTGATTGTTCGCTGTGTGTCCGTCCCGAATTCACCAAGTTGGCTTAAAACAATTGTTTCCAGAACAAACATTGGGAAAAATTTTGAACACTATGTATGCAGTGGGGTCATTATTTTTGAGTCAAAAATATTTCTCAGAGTTATTTTTAATAAATTATATACAAAATGATCTTGTACTGGTGGTGATGATAATGTGAACTAAGCTACTTTAAGCAACTGGTATGGGTTCGTTACTTGGGTCTGATGGGTGTGAGAGTGGTTTTAATGGAGAGAACCAGCTTCCATTTCCCAGCTTCTGTTCCTGGGATTGTGCATTATCTGGATCCACAGACAGCATTATTATCAATATACCAGGTATTATTCCTGGCCTGTGGGCATTAGTGATTTTGCATTTTCTCTATTTTTATCATCTTAAGATAGAATATACCTTTAGCATTCTTACTCCATATGTTTGAAAGACACTTGAACAAAAAACATAATGTGTGTGGTTGTGTCTTAGAGTTATTCTTGCTGTGATGAAGCACGGTGATCAAAAGTAACTTGGGAACAAAACAGTCTATTTGGTTTCTGTAGATGAGTTTTTAAGAAGAGAGGCAGGGTTAAGATTGAAAGCCATACAAAATGTTCTACTTAAAGTGACCTCTAACAATAATGATTTTAAATTTACATGCAGCTGGTTTAATGACAATAATAATCAATTAAGAAAATGGTACACTGGAGACTACTTTGAGTTGTCTTTTGCCATTTGAGGCTGTGTCCCTTCCTAATGATGAGTTGATGACTGATTCTAATATGGTAGTTGTTCACACATTTCCCAAAGTTTGGGAGAAACATCTACATAGGACTACCGAGTTTGTTATGCTGTGGAGAGACCAGGTTAAAACTGGTGAGAAATAGAACTTCTCTTTTTGTATAGATGACCATTCTGAAGCTCTCTGAATTACATATGTATCCAGAAGTCCTTTCCTCAGCTTTTCTCTTAACTGTGTTCTGCCAGGCATTAGCAATGGATTGCTGCAAGGTTGTAGTTCCTTCTAGTTAAGATGTCAATCCACAACCCACAGATTCCAGAGTGAATTCCCTGATGCACATCCTATTACTAAGCTACCCTTACTATGTACGGGCTTTGAGGTGCCATTTAACTGGTCTAGGCCTAGTTCCCTGCCTTGTATCGAGAGGGGAGAAGACTGCTCCATAGGACTGCAGTCAAGGATGAGTTAATTCACAAAGACATTTTGCAGATTTGCAGTCTCCACTCTGCTGCTGTGTGCTCCTGCCCCTGCCTATCTATCCCAGAAGCCTGAGCAGCACTTTACCTGCATGGACTTTGGGACAGAATCTTATTAGATAGCCCAGGCTAAGCCTCAAACTCATGATCCTTCTGTCGCAGCCTTCTAGGAAAGTTCAGTGAAGTTTTATTTGGGGTTCGTCTGTAACTATTTTCTGTTCCTGCGGTTTTCCTATTTAAATTTCTCATTTTTTAACATGAATTTTTTAAATTTTTGTGATTTATAATATAATTAAATTATTTTTCCTTTTCCTTTTCTCCCACCAAACTCCCATATAGCCCTTCTTGCTTTCTTTCAAAGTCATGTTTTTTTTATTAATTGTTATTAGATGTATACATAAATGTAATATATGTATGTACATATATAAATATATATTTGCATATACATATATACTCCTACTATTACTTCTTCAGTCTATATAATGGATAAGGTTATTTGTATGTATTTTTGAAGGGATGACCAACTAGTGTGTTCTTCCATGGGGAAGACTTTATTTCATTCTCAGCCTTCTTGCCTGTAGTTCTTTGTGTAGGTTTGAGGGCTTCAGGACCCTCCACTGCCCACCCACTTTAACCTGTATATGGCCATTGTTCAGCTCATGTTTAGGAACTCACGATGGTGAGACTTTATGAGTGTAACTAAACACAGTGAACTCTCTGGTGTGCTGGCCTCTATAATCTTCCTGTCCTCTCTTTCGTAATCTTCCCGGAGCCTTTGGTGCAGGAGTTGTTTTGTAGAGGGATCCACTTGAGACTACGCTTTATAACTCTGCCTTCTGATTGGTTCTGGATTTCTGTTGCCAAGAGAAGTTTTGTTGATGAGAAGTGAGGATTGTACTTATTTGTGGGCAGAACACAAATGTTTCGCGTGTCGGCTGGGATTAAGCTGGTTTAGTAGAGTGATGGTTATAGGTTCTCCTCCAAGATCCATAACTTTGCTAGCTCTTCATATTCAGCTGGCTTTCCAGTACCAGGAATATTTTCTTTCTGGCTTAGTAGGACTTGAGTCTAATTAGACAGCAGTTAGTTACCACTAGGGAGTGTGTGCTACTACTCATTCCTTAGGGCTAAGGGGCCATCCTGGTCACTGATGTGATTATAGGCATCATGGCTACATAACACTGCTGGTTGCTTTTCTCCTTTGTAAGATTGTATGTACCTTCTGGTATAATGAAAGTTAGTCCTCAGGGGGTGAGGTCCATGACCTCCAGGCCCTTTCTGAAGTGCATGGTGTGTTCAGCTATACAGACTTGCCCTCCTTTTCTGGGGTAGAAGCACATACAATAGTAATAGCTTGAAATGAGTTGGGCGTCTCTTGAACAGCCCTCATCAGCAACTCAAAAGAGGGCTTCTCATTCCTGGTGCTGAGGTTTTTTGTTAGACGACCTTTGGCTCTTGGAGGGAGCACTGAAGAAGAGAAAATTTGATTAACTATATATGCCTATTTATACTCTGGCTTTGCTGCATTGTAGTTTTTTAAGGTAACTAGTTAATAGTGTGACTCCTTATGACTTTTTCAGATACCTTTACTGTTACATTGTCCCCCTCCCTCTCCTCCCTCCTTCCTAACCTCCCTCCTCTTTTTGGGGTATTTATCTCCCACCCCTCTCTAATTAAAGCCCCCCCTTTTCTTTTTTCCTTGATCAGATCATTTGCATCTTGCTCTTCCTTTTTCTCTCTTACTCCCCCACCCTCACTCAAGTTCCTTTTTACTTTCCTGATTCCTCCAGCTACTCCAAGATTTGACATAAGTGTTTAATCTTGGGTCCTGATCCTCTCATATAAAATCTGACTTTGACCATACCCTTTCTCATAAGCCTGTTTCCATTCCTTTTTCTTTGCCACACATTTTTTTAAAAATCTTTTTTTTTTCCTTTTCCATTGTGGAGTCTTGAACTTAGGACCCCATGTAAGGCAAGTGCACACTACTAATCTACATCTGATTTCATCCTGGCCAGCCATTCTTGTAGCATCTTAGAATTAAATGCTTTTTCTTCTGTGCCCTTCAAAGCTCCTTAAACAACAAAGCACTAAGAGAAGACTTGGTGGCTATGGACCTTATAGGTTGTGCTCAGTTCCGAGAAATCCCCAACGACTCTAATACTCCTCAATTGTTTAAAAAGAGTAGCGTTTTGCTACCCTATCAGATGGGGTCCTCCCAAGCCCCTTGTTTCCATGGTGTCCTTCCAGTTACTTAGGCTTGAAATCAAGAACCTTTGGTCCCTCAGTCTCCTACCCAGCACACTTGTTGTTCACATTGTCAGACTTCTTGAGAACTTTTAAAACAGCCTCATTCATGAAAACATTATCCGGCAGCCATATGATGCCTTCCTTGTGCAGTCACCCATGGCCTTCTAAAATGTGCACACAAGGACTGCAGCCCATGAGAAGGGACAGGATGAGTCAGCTCCTCAACCCTCCTACATCCTCTCCTGCAGGTCAGGACATGTAGGGTGTGGATAACGTATTCACCAAAGCCTGTAAAATGCATTTGACGCCTGGAATATGGTAAGCACTCAACGTGTGTGAGTCAACTCCAAATGGATGTACAAAAAAATGGGTGGTGTAGTCATGAAGGATTCCTATCATCAGTTCATATACATACATACATACATACATACATGCATACATACATACATACATAGTGTGTGTGCCTGTGTGTGAGGGCAAAGTATATGTGAGTATAGGAGTCTTTGAGAGCAGGGCAAGGAGAGGGCTTCAGAATCCCAGGAGTTGTACTTATGGGCCAATGAACACTTCAGTATAAAGGTCCTGGAATCTGAACTGTGGTTGTTGTCAAGAGCAACGTTCACTGTTAGCAGCTGAGCTGTCCCCTCCACCCAAACCAGAGTCTTTTCACCAATAGCTGCTCATTCAAGCTCATATGTGCCTCTCAACCTCTCTAGCCTTGCAACTGCCACTGAAGAGCAGAGATGATCGTGGCATTTCTCCCATGGAAAAGCCAGACTTCCCATGCATCTGAGACCTATGAACACATTCTGCTACTGATCTCTGTACTCTCCATGCTCCTTGCTACGTGGGTGGTTGCGAGTATGCTGTTCAGGTGGGAGGCACTAAGCAGCTCTAGATCATTATGTACAGACAGCACGGCCACAAACCCTTCTTGCTCATGGTCAGCCTATTGCAGCTCACTGTCCATTTTTTTTTCCTTCATATAAAAATAGGACTCTCTTTGATAAGTAGTTCAAACATCATCTTCTCCAAAAGGGAAGACATCATCTATGCATCTAGAATACAGTGCTGTCTATAGCTTTCACTCATAGATTTGCACATACGTATGTATATGTATGTCTTCTTGTGAGGAATTCATGAAGAACTGACTGGTGTGCACATTTACATGTCCTTATAGAGCTGCTCTGGGCACCTTTTAATGAGGTCAAATTATATCACCTATGTTACAAACAGCAAACACTTTAAAATTATACATTAGAGGTTTGGTTTGCTCACTGTTTTCTCTTGGCATAGATTTTTCTCACACAGACATAATGCATGTACTCTTCCCTGAATTATTTTCTTATATAGGGACATTAAATAACTTGAACATTCAACATTTATGTCTGTCATTCAACACAGGAAAATAGAATCACTAAGGTTCTGTCTTCCCATATGCTTCTGTGCTGTGTGGTGTAGGTGGCCAAGAACAAGAGTTTTAAGCCATAACACCTGAGTATGTGACTTTTGATCATCTCCACTCCGATCACTACAATCTGGATTTTTGTGACCCACAGGGATCTTTCCCATCTTCTTCACAGTTCTCCAGTATTTAAACAGTAGACAGTGTCGATGGGTGAAAGGATTAGTGAAGGAGTCCATTGTGTAAACTAGCTACCTCACTAAGACTGGGCTGTGATTATTTAAGAGTCTTTGTCTCCTTTACCGTGAAACCCATTTACAAACATGAAAATTACATCCGAGAACATTCCTTTATTTTTACACATTCCAACATGGTATTGATTTTTTTCTTGAGATTATTCTGTGTCTTGGTCATGATGTTTGTGCAGGAAGTCAGGACTGGTACTCAAGCAGGTCAGAAAACTGGAGGGATGTTACTTACTGGCTTGCTTCCCCTGACTTGCTCAGCCTGCTCTCTTAAAGAATCCAAGACTACCAGCCCAGGGATGGCACCACCCAAAAGGGGTCCTCCCACTTTGATCACCAATTGAGAAAATGCTCCACAGCTGGATCTCATGGAGGCACTTCCCTAACTGAAGCTCCTTTCTCTGTGATAGCTCCAGCCTGTGTCAAGCTGACACACAAAACTATTCAGTACAATAGACCCCTTGTCAACTTGACACACAAACACATCACTATTAAGCCTCAACCCTTACTTTCTCATTCATCCCCAAGATCTAAATAACTTTAAAAGTCCCACAGTCTTTACATATTAAAAGTTCAATCCCTTTAAAATATCCAATATCTTTTAAAATTCAAAGTCTTTTAAAAATTCAAAGTCTCTTAACTGTGGGCTCCACCAAAATACTTTCTTCCTTCAAGAGGGAAAAATATCAGGGCACAGTCACAATCAAAAGCAAAATCAGACTCCAACCATCCAATGTCTGGGACCCAACTCAAGATATTCTGGGCTCCTCCAAGGGCGTGGGTCACTTCTTCATCTCTGCCCTTTGTAGCACACAGCTTGTCTTCTAGGCTCCAGCTGCCTGTACTCCACTGCTACTGATGTTCTTGGTGGTCATCTCATGGCACTGGCATCTCCAAAACCCTGTTGGCTCTCTTAATGGTGCCAAGTCTCAACTCCTTTGCATGACCCCTTCAGTCCTGGGCCATCAATTGCAATTGAGGCTGCACCTTCACCAGTAACCTTCTGCAACCTCTCACAGTGCCAAGCCTCAGCTGTTCTTCCTGATCCCTTCATGCCTTCAAAACCAGTACCACCTGGGTGACTCTTACATAGTACCAAGTTCAGGCACAGCATAAAGAACAACCTTGGCTATCTCTGAAACATAGTCTCTGTATTCCCAGAAGACATTTCCCAGAAGATTTCACCTCAATGATGCTGGTTTCTTCTTAATCACTGCTAATTTCTTAGCTCCAGCTAACCAGCATCAATAGTCCCATTAATGCAAAGTTTTCGCTTTAGTAGTTCTGGTATCTTGTTAATCATAGCCAGTTCTTCAACTCCAGCTAACCAACACCACAGAATCTTCACAGTCAAAACAGCAACAACCCTAATAAGAGTCTTAAATTTTCCCTCTGAAAATTCACAAGCCAGGCTTTCATCTTCTGCACTGTTCTCAACATTATCTTCCAAGCTCCTACAGAACATTCCATAGAGCTCTTAACATCCTAATGGCTTTTCTAACTCAAAGTTCCAAAGTCCTTCCACAGTCTTCCCCCAAACATGGTCAGGTTGTCACAGGAATGCCCCAATACACTGGTACCAATTTGTCTTAGTCAGGGTTTCTATTCCTGCACAAACCTCATGAACAAGAAGCAAGTTTGGGGAGGGAAGGGTTTATTCAGCTTACACTTCCATACAGCTGTTCATTACCAAAGGAAGTCAGGATTGGAACTCAGGCAGGTCAGAAAGCAGGAGCTGATGCAGAGGCCATGGAGGGATGTTTCTTACTGGCTTGCTTTCCTTGGCTTGCTCAACTTGCTTTCTTATAGAACCCAAGAACACCAGCCCAGGGATAGCACCACCCACAATAAGCCCTCCCCATTTGATCACTAATTGAGAAAATGCCCCACAGCTGGATCTCATGGAGGCACTTCCCCAATTGAAGCTCCTTTCTCTGTGATAACTCCAGCCTGTCAAGTTGAAACACAAAACCTGCCAGTACATCCTGTTTATTTTATTTTTTAATATTTTAATTAATAATTACTTTACATCCCAACTGCAGTATTCCCTCCCTCTCTTCCTCCTAGTCCTTCCCTCATTCACTGCTCTTCCCTTTCTCTTCAGAAAAAGAGGACTGATTTATAAGTGGGTATTAGCCAAAAGATAATGATTTTTCTTTAAACTGAAGGAATTCAACTTCTGAAAAAATTCAACTAGGAGCTCCTCGTGTTGAAGAACTCAAGAAAAGATTTCCTGTAAGTTTGTCAGATTCACTTTATTTACGAACTGCTGTAAATCAGACCTCAACTCAAGAAATGTCGTGAAACTGGAAGGCAGGGTTGCCATCACAGGCCCCTCACTACCTCTAGTAAGACAGAAAGAACACTGTGCATTGCACTGTAGTGCTTTTATACTTGTGGTAATGAAAATCTTCATAGGAGGATTCAAGATCTGGAATAGAAAGAGATGCCCACAAGCCTCCAAAGCATTACGTTCTTTCTAAAGTCTTGTTTCTATGAGTTGCATGTATATGCACTGAAGTGGGAATTTCTGGTTTCACTGGAGACTCAATTTTGTCATGTGATGTTTTTCTGGAAACTATCTTTGAGAGGATGTTTTGCTGAAGCAGACATGTGAGAAGATGCTTTGCTGAGAACAAACATGTGATTTCTGGAAGTTGCCTGGTGAGAGGGCATATGATGTTTTGCTGGAGCAGACTCTTGAGAGGTATGTGATGTTTGGAAAGAGTGTAGAGATAACCCAATAGACAGGACGATGCTCTTACATCGGTTCACTGTACAACCCTTTGCCAGTCTTCACTGGGTTTCGCTGACACTGGTCTTCACTTGTCATGACTTCATAGAGAGAAACACGCCAAAAATCTTCTGGTGGTATTCCAGCTCTTTCTTGTTGCTTCCACAGACTTGCCAATTAGCAGAGTCTTGTGGTTTCTTCTGAATCGAGCTTCTTCTGCTATTGATTTGTGTTTGGTGTTTTTTTAAATTATTATTTTATTTATTTACATTTCAAATATTGTCTGCTTTCCTGGTTTCCCCTCTGAAAACACCCTATCCCATTCCTCCCCCACCAACCCACCCACTCCTACTTCCCTGTCCTGGCATTCCCCTATACTGGGGCATCGAGCCTTCTCAGGACCAAGGGCTTCTCCTCCCTTCGATGTCCAACAAGGCTATCCTCTGCTACATATGCAGCTGGAGCCATGGGTCCCTCCATGTGTACTCTCTAGTTGGTGGTTGAGTCCCTGGGAGCTTCTCCAACATGTAATAAGGACGCATGCTCCACTGTGTTCATAGCATGTGGTGTTTTGCTAGTGGGCTGGACTGCTTACAATGAAGATGGGAATTGCCTTCAAAGAACAAGTCCACAACCCCCATTTCCTATTAATCATTTTTCCTCTATCATAATTAAAGTGGGTTTTGAAAAATCTAAGTCTACAGTGCGTAAATATGGGCCTAGGTGTGTACATACAGGCGTCTACGTGACTGTTATTCTCTGCCTACCCCTGTGGAGCCAGACTAATCTCTCTGAACCCAGTAATCGCTTCTTCTCAGCTAGGATCACAGTCAGGAAGCTCTGTGGTTCTCCTGTCTCCACCTATCTCAGAGCCGAAGTCACAGGTGTACAGAGGATACCGTGAATGTCTAGAACATTCACGGTATCCTGTGCATGGATGCTGGGGTTTGGATTCTGGACATCTCATACAAGCACTTTTTAATGCTAAGTCACCTCTTCAGCATTCACCTGGATTGTGAAGATGCTTGAAAGCTTAAATTAGTGGTCGTGACATAACTATTGGCTTTATATATTATCTGAGGTTTATGAAACAAGTACCTTGCAAAATGTAAGACACATACATTGTATTCCCAACACTTACATGGTTAAGACAGAGGATTATCCAAGTAAATAGATAAATGAATAAAATAAATGAATGAAAATTTTCAAGAGTCTTATTTATGTAAGGTACCTTAAGGAAATTGCTAGTAATACAGAAATTGAAGCATAGTGGCCAGCAAAATGCTTCAGTTTCAGTAAATTAAGTATCTTAGAAGATAAGCTCATTTTTTATGAGCTTATTGCGCGGATGTGGACTTGTAGCAAAGTAGTATGATTGGAAGGAGCATGGATAAGAGCCACAGCAGGCACTAAACAAAAGGAAGTGATTATCCCACGTCTTCTGATAAGCAGCAGGACGTACACACATTGGACATAATATATCCCGAAGACAAGACAGGTGTCAGGTCTTCAGAGATAAGTAGCACCTCATGGAAGAGATGACTATCCAGGAAGTAGCAACTATTTGGTTAGCACTGTACTATTATGTTGTGTTGGAAAGGTGGCAGATAACCCTTATTAGATGATCATGTTGTCTCAGACCTGCACAGGGTCCAGGAAACATGAATGGGGACCTGGGCAGATCAGCAACTTTGTAACGTGAAATCCCCACAAGAAGGGGGTAAATTAGCAATTTCTAGGAACCAAAGACTTGAAGCAAAGCTTTAGAGATAGAGAAACTAAGCAAACCAAAGCTGAAAGGCTCTGAAAGCAGTCAATACTTAGTTCTGACCCCAAATGGGAAGTCTGCATAGGTCAACAGACTTATCTGAAGAAGGAAGAAAATAATAGAAATGGTCTACTCTCTAAGTGTCTCTGAGGCAGTAAAACAACAGCAGGCAACTGAGCTAAATGCTCCAAGCTAGAAAGGTGAATGGCGTTCTTGTGAGACAGCAACCATAATGGGGCAACAGGTACAAAGATCAGGGCCGCTCACTCTTGTTAGAAAGACAGATCCAAACTACAGCATTGTCGAGTTCATAAGCTTCCATTTTCTTATATTAAAAGCAAAGGGAAAACAGCAACGAATGAGGATCCACTTAATGATCTATCTTAGCTTTTAATTCCCTGGTGCACTGAGATATTGGCTTTTATTAGTGGAATAATGTCGGTGATGGAGAATCATGTGGTGGTTTCAATTTGAAGAAAATTAAATGGAGAAATTCATAAACATTACCAGTAGGAAGAAGAAAGGTCTGGGGCTGTAGCTAAGCAACAGAGTGCTAGTTTAGCATGGAGAAGGCCTGGACCCAATCTCCAGCACCAGGGGGACAAAAAGAAAGAAATAAACATTTCCAGATCAATATAATTCTAGTGGAAAGAAGGAGGCTATTTTAAGTGAAATATGGAATGATAAAAGGTCATGGGCTTTGAGAGTATTCAAGTTTGGAGCTGAAAAGATGACTCGATGGTCAAGGCACTTGCCACACAAGCAAACATAAAGCCCACAGTTTTTATTCCCTCCTGTGGGGTGTGGAGACCCACCTATAATTACAGTGTTAGAGGGCAGAGACAGGATCTCCAGAACAAATGGCTACCCAGTGTAGCCATACCAGACAGCTCTTGGTTCAACTGGGAGCTACACACACACACACACACACACACACACACACACACACACACACACACACGAGAGAGAGAGAGAGAGAGAGAGAGAGAGAGAGAGAGAGAGAGAGAGAGAGAGAGAAGGCAGACCTTTTATCATATGTGTCTGCTAACATATACATTGAATAGCTAAACTGAAGTCAGGGAGAACAAACATTCCTCCTCCAACATTGTAATTGAGCACATTCACATATTTTCTATTTGAAAATATAATTTATATATTTAGTAGATAACACTTGTAACTTTTCATGTACTTCGAATGTATTCAATTTTTTTATTCTTCTCTAATATCTGCTGCAGTGCATGTTCCTAGTTATCTGCCCAGATGCCCTGGATTCTCAAATAAAAGACACACACACACACACACACACACCAAGCCTGGCATTTTAATATGCCTTAAACAGCACAATAGCTGAGCAATTCTAAATCTCCCTGTGGCTAACACACTCTCCCGTCCCATACTCCTGGAATTAGGTCTTACTAAATCCTATTTTCCACCTTGGCCTCTCCAGACCCAGGCCTGTGACCCTCTAGAGCCACGATCTCTGACTCTTACATGTCGTTTGCAGTCTCTCTTCCCTGCACTTCTCAGGTCTGATCTTTCTGCTTCCCTGGCATGGTGGCTGCAAATTCTTTCTCTTTCCTGGGTTCCCTTGCCCTGGACATCTAAAGCCTCTGTCTTCCTGCCCAGCCATTGTCCACCAGCAACTTTATTTACCAAATAGAGACAACTAGGGGCAGGGACCCCGTGGCATCTTACATGCAGCCATGCGAATTCCCGTGTAATTTGAGCACTATCCCACTGAAATCAGGGACTAGACAAGGCTGCCCCCTTTCTCCTTATCTTTTCAATATTGTACTTGAGGTACTAGCTCGGGCAATTCGACAACATAAGGAGGTCAAAGGGATACAAATTGGAAAGGAAGAAGTCAAACTATCATTATTTGCAGACGACATGATAGTCTACCTAAGTGACCCAAAAAACTCCACTAGAGAGCTCCTACAGCTGATAAACAACTTCAGCAAAGTGGCAGGTTATAAAATCAACACAAGCAAATCACTGGCCTTCCTATACTCAAAGGATAAGCAGGCTGAGAAAGAAATTAGGGAAATGACCCCCTTCACAATAGCCACAAACAGTATAAAGTATCTTGGGGTGACTCTTACCAAACATGTGAAAGATCTGTATGACAAGAACTTCAAGACTCTGAAGAAGGAAATGGAAGAAGACCTCAAAAAATGGGAAAACCTCCCATGCTCATGGATTGGTAGAATCAATATAGTTAAAATGGCCATTTTGCCAAAAGTACTATACAGATTCAATGCAATACCCATCAAAATCCCAACTCAATTCTTCACAGAGTTAGAAAGAGCAATTATCAAATTCATCTGGAACAACAAAAAACCCAGGATAGCTAAAACTATTCTCAGCAACAAAAGAAAATCTGGGGGAATCTGTATCCCTGACCTCAAGCAATACTGCAGAGCAATAGTGTTAAAAACTGCATGGTATTGGTACAGTGACAGGCAGGAGGATCAATGGAACAGGATTGAAGATCCAGAAATGAACCCACACACCTATGGCCACTTGATCCTCGACAAAGAGGCGAAAAACATCCAATGGAAAAAAGATAGCCTTTTCAACAAATGGTGCTGGTTCAACTGGAGGGCAGCATGCAGAAGAATGCGAATTGATCCATTCTTGTCTCCTTGTACTAAGCTCAAATCCAAATGGATCAAGGACCTCCACATAAAGCCAGACACTCTGAAGCTAATAGAAAAGAAACTGGGGAAGACCCTTGAGGACATCGGTACAGGGAGAAAGTTTCTGAACAGAACACCAATAGCGTATGCTCTAAGAGCAAGAATTGACAAATGGGACCTCATAAAATTACAAAGTTTCTGTAAGGCAAAGGACACCATCAAGAGGACAAATCGGCAACCAACACATTGGGAAAAGATCTTCACCAATCCTACATCAGATAGAGGGTTAATATCCAATATATATAAAGAACTCAAGAAGTTAGACTCCAGAAAACCAAACAACCCTATTAAAAAATGGGGTACAGAGTTAAACAAAGAATTCTCACCTGAAGAACTTCGGATGGCGGAGAAGCATCTTAAAAAATGCTCAACTTCATTAGTCATTAGGGAAATGCAAATCAAAACAACCCTGAGATTTCATCTTACACCAGTCAGAATGGCTAAGATTAAAAATTCAGGAGACAGCAGGTGTTGGAGAGGGTGTGGAGAAAGAGGAACACTCCTCCACTGCTGGTGGGGTTGCAAATTGGTACAACCACTCTGGAAAGCAATCTGGCGGTTCCTCAGAAAACTGGGCACCTCACTTCCAGAAGATCCCGCTATACCACTCCTGGGCATATACCCAGAGGATTCCCCACCATGTAATAAGGATACATGCTCTACTATGTTCATAGCAGCCCTATTTATAATTGCCAGATGCTGGAAAGAACCCAGGTATCCCTCAACAGAAGAGTGGATGCAAAAAATGTGGTATATCTACACAATGGAGTACTATTCAGCCATTAGAAACAATGAATTCATGAAATTCTTAGGCAAATGGATGGAGCTAGAGAACATCATACTAAGTGAGGTAACCCAGACTCAAAAGGTGAATCATGGTATGCACTCACTAATAAGTGGATATTAACCTAGAAAACTGGAATACCCAAAACATAATCCACACATCAAATGAGATACAAGAAGAAAGGAGGAGTGGCCCCTGGTTCTGGAAAGACTCAGTGAAGCAGTATTCGACAAAACCAGAACGGGGAAGTGGGAAGGGGTGGGTGGGAGGACAAGGGAAGAGAAGGGGGCTTATGGGACTTTCGGGGAGTGGGTGGCTAGAAAAGGGGAAATCATTTGAAATGTAAATAAATTATATCGAATAAAGAAAATTAAAAAAAAATATAAGCCATAAACCAAATCCACTACAGTTACCTTTAATCTTTTCTAATGTACGACTCTGTACCCGGTGTCCAGAAGGGCTCAGTGTGGAAAAACTTTTCTTTCTATGTACTCAAACTCCAATAAACATGTGACTCATTAAAACCCCTCTGTGCATCGGACTTCCTGAGGAAACCGGGAAACAGAGGTGGCATTTCTCATCTGGGGAGATATAGAAAGAAAAGAGCACAACATTCCAGGAAAATATAATATTAGCTAAACCAGCTGATTCAGAGAAAGCAAAATAAGACTTGGGACTTTCTAGAATACCTAGGTAGTGTGAGAGACACTGCAGTCTTCTTTCATGGGACAGGTGGTGCTCAATCCATTCAGTGTCAGTTACCGGGGAATTAACACACCTGGGCGGGGTCCTCCTGGGCCTTTTCTGTTGTACATCACTATCCTGTCCACCACAGCACTAATCTGGAAGCACATGGAACTGGCTGGTAGTTTTCCACACTTTTACTTTCCCTTTCTGTAAAAGGCATCTTCATAGTCTAGTTAGTGATTTCAGGGTTGTTGAAAACACAACACCAAGACTTTTAGTGGAACCCAAGCCAGCTCAAGGCCAGCCTGAATTCGGAGATGATCTATAAAAGAACCATAAATCTAGACCCATGATGCTTTGCTTTAATTGATAACCCAGAGGCACCTGGAAAGAGGGTCTTAGTAAGGCATTGTCTACATTGGGTTGTCCTGTGGGGAGAGGCCTGAATTAATTTAATTGACGTGGGAAGAACCCATGTGGGCAGCACCAGTCCTTAGGCAGGGCTCCCTGAAGTTTGCAGGGACAGAACCTAAGGCAAGCACAAGCAAGCAAGTGCTCATGTGTGCATTTCCCTCTGCTCCTTTCTCTCATGATGTGACTGACAGTTTGAAGTGTCTGCTTTGACTGTCTCACAGTGATGCACTGTGACCTGTATGGAGAGCTGAAACAAACCACATTCCCTCCTACGTTGCTTTTGTCCGAGTATTTTGATTATACTAACAAAAATTAAACTAGAAAAAAACTCTTATGAACATGAAGTAGTCATCAGATTTTAGACTTCTCTAGTATGAAGATTTTATTGCAAAGCCTCCTAGTAACAAATTTGCCTCCTATAAACAGAAAGAAATCCTGCTCTTGCAGGGGGAGAATGGATTGGAGTCACAACCAGAGGCCAAAGGGTTGATAGGTACTAAAACCAGACATGGTAAATGTTATCTCATAACATAAGATAATGCTGGCTGTGTCTTACAATACCCACATTTCTCATTTTTTTCTGCCTAAGCTCTTTTTTTTCTGAAACTTTCATAGTTTCAAAGAATATGAACTATGACCGTTATTTCTAGGTCTAAGTCTCATTATATGGCCAAGGCTAGCCTTGAGATGATCTTCACATTCTAGGCACCTGAGTGCTAGGATGACAGGCTTGCACCAGTGTGCTTGCTTGACTGAGCGATCATCTTTAACTACATTGATCTATCTCTTATCTTCAAACACCTTGTTGCATAACACACCATACAGAAACTTTGTGGGACTAGAGATCACGATACTAATGCATCTGTGTAATACAAATATTGCTGAGACTCTTCATGTGGCTCAGTGATCCCTCAGAAGCCTCCGAAAGAACAAATTGTAAGGACAATAAAATAATTCTGGATAACTTCCTAAAGACAAGAGCAAGATTTGACTTGCAAGTGTTGCTTCATTTTATACTGTTATAATTAGGTATCCTGCTTCTCCCAAGAATGACATTAGTAATTTAAACCTTGCCAAGACCTTTCTAAAGTACAAATGAAGAAAACAATATTATCGCTTTAGTTTTGGTTGAAGGATTCATTTATGTTTAAGGACTTCTTTAAGAGACTGAAATAGAAATAACATTGTGCATTTTTTTTGTTTTTGTTTGTTTGTTTGTTTTTTTGGATTTTGGTTTTTTGAGACAGGGTTTATCTGTAGAGCCCTGGCTGTCCTGGAACTCACTCTGTAGACCAGCTTGGCCTCGAACTCAGAAATCCACCTGCCTCTGCCTCCCAAGTGCTGGGATTACAGGCATGTGCCACCACCGCCTGGCTAACATTGTGCATTTTATCTAAGCATCTTTCTTCCTCCATTTGTCCCTCCCTCCTTTCCTTCTTTTCCTCCTCTTTCTCTTCCTTTCTTTTCCTTTTCTTCAAACAAGGTCTCATGTAGCCAGGCTGACCTTGAACTCCCCAGGTAATTTATGATGACCTTGATGGCTGTTCATCTGCCTCTGTCTCTTGAACACTGCACCACCACAGCTGCATAACGGCATGCTGAGAATTGGACACAAGAGCTCACGGTGTGACGTCTTAATCTTCTACATGAACTGCAACCCTGTTCAATTTTGTCTTCCTTAGAAATTTGTGGGGTGTTTTAGGTAATTCACAAAACTTTCTTTGGGCATATATTCCTTCAATATACTAAAGATTTAAGGCTAGCAAGATGGCTTAGAGGATAAAAGCCCTTGCCAAAAAGCCTGATTTGCTGAATTGTGTGGTGAAAGGAGAAAACCAGCTTCCCTGAGTTGTCCTTTGATCTTCAATCTGTGCTATGGCATGAGCAGGATTACTGCTACTACTACTGCTACTACTACTACTACTACTACTACTCCACACACACACACACACACACACATACTCATAAAATAAACAAAGATGTATTTGAAACTTTAAATAAGGATTTAGATCAGAATGAATATAAGGTTACTTTCAAGTGCTATTTTCTATAAGGGCATGCTAATTAAATATGAAAGAAATAGCATTTAAATATTGTATTAATAAAATAATGATTTTCTATCTTCCCCCTAGTCAGAGATATCATACTTCAAATATCTATGGTGTGTGAGGTTGTATGTTCAGTGTTCTGAGTTACTTTACTGTTAGTTTCACACCTAAAAGAAGGTGACAAGAGGCTCTGGGGACAGCTAAATGATAAGATACAAGCCTCAGGCTTTTACTCACAGCTTTTCTGACTCCTGGATCACATCATTGAAGGCAGTGCCTTGTGTATTGAAGAGAAATGTTCTATGACTGAGTCTCAAACCCATCCTGGAAATATTGTTTTAAAGTGGATTAAAGTCAACAATTCAAAAGACTGACCTTGTGAATCATTTGCTCGACATGTAGTCTGATTTGGGATCTGTATCCCACCTTCTTCAGGTCACATTTAACTGCAATTATGAACTGGAAGCAGACAAGAAATCCTTTTTCCCATTACCATCTACACAGCACCTCTATGAACACTGACTAGCAATCTTTATAACAAAGGTCATCTTTCTGCATCCTTTGAGACAGTGCCTTTGTTACTAAACTGGTTTCCTTGGCCTTTGCCTCCTCAAGAGCTCTGTTCCTCAGAGTCCTGCCTTTTACACTGCCGTGTATTCACTTTTGCCTGTATGGCCTGTAAGAATAAACAGAAGCGACTAGTAAAGAAGCACATCTCAGGTATGGAAGCTGACTTGCTCCACACTCTGTTATACTCTTAGGTGAGGATGGAGATGTATTCTTTCCTATTTGAGCATCTATAAGAAACTCAGCCTATTCAAAACCCCAATAGCAACCTGCTAATGAAGATGATCTGGTGAGTTCAGATGCAGACTTATGGCATGAAACAGTGAATATTTTAAGTATGTGTCATTTTAAGCCTGTGAGCTCAGGGGTACTTAATACATATTTTTCAAGACAATGCATATCTGAAGCTTATTCCGTGTGTTTCTCAAAGAATTTATGTTACTTTCCTGATTGCTATGACCCCAATACTTGAGAAAAAGCAATTCAAGGGAGTCAGGACTTACTTTGGTTTATAATTTTGGAGTACTGTTCACCAGGGTAACAACAAGGTAAATTTGATGGTCTCATTTAGGCAGATGAGACAAAGGGAAATTCCAGAACTCAATTGGCTTTCTCCTTTCCCCATTTACATTCAGTCCAAGATGCCAGACCTAGAGAAGACTTGCATTTAAAAATAATTTATTCCCATGGGGCTTTATACCCCTTCCGCTCCTCCGGACCACCCTTCAGATCCTCCGTTGGGGATCCCAAGCTCAGCCCAATAGTTGGTTGCTAGTTTCTGCCTTTGTATTTGTAAGTCTCTGGCAGGGCTCCTCTGGATTTCGGACACCCAGACACCCCAAGACTCGCAGGGACTGAACCATTAACCAAGGGGTTTACATGGTTCCAGCCAAAAATGTGGCAGAGGAATGCCTTGTTGGGTATCAGTGGGAGGAGTGGTCTTTGGTCAGGTAAAGGCTCAATAGAGGCCACAACAAAGCGAAACAGATGGGGGGAGTTGGGGGGAGGTGAGAATGTGTCAGGTAGAGGGGCATATACATGGAGGCAGGGGTGGGAGGAGGGGTAGGGAATCTTTGGGGAGGGGGGCTTTTGGGAGGGGGAAATTGGGAAAGGTTTTACCATTGGCAATCAAAAAAATAATTTATTAAAGATTGTTAAAAAAATCAAGGTAATAATTTGGAAATGCGATAACTTGAAGCTAGACTCATTTATAGATTAGAGATGAGGTATGAGAGACAGAGAAGTCACAAGGATGCCCACATTAGGCTTTGGACTAAGCGAGACTTTGGGGAGAATGAAGAAATGGTAAAGTCAGGGAAAGAAAGTGGTTTCTATTAAAGTATCTAGGACACTTAAAGAACTGTGAAATTCAAAGTGTTTGTCATATGTACAAGTTAACCTGTATTATTTAAAACTTTGAGAGAATGTCTAAGGAATAAGCAAAGATAAAACCCACCTCCCAGAGTCTGGAGAGAAAGGCAATGACTTGTTTTAGACTAAAACCTAAGTAGAACTGCCTGCAAATGTGTGTCCCAAAAGCCAAGGTGGACAGATTGTTCAGCAGAAGAAACTAATTAACTATTGGAATGGCATTTCAGAAGTCAAGTAAGATTAGGAATAAACAATCAACTGTTGGATTGGACATAAATAAATCATTGGAGATGAGAAAGTCAGATTCATTGGTCTGGTAATGGTGAAAACTAACAGCAGTGTATCAGAGACAGACCCAAAGAGGCAATAAGGAAATTGACACAGAACTGATTTTTCACAGGTCACTGCTTCCCACTGGTTCTCCTGAAAGATCAAGCAGAAACGTAGATGTAAGTGAAACTAGTGTGACTAGAGGTAAAGCCTGAGGCAGAGGCAGAGAAAATGTAAATGTGAACAAAGGGTGTGTTCCTGAGATAATCGGTGAAGTGGGATTAGCCTCCAAAGTTAAACTTACTCCTCAACGGTTAATTTTGATGGCTAACTTCATTGGAAGAAAGAACATCTAATGAAGGGTAATTGATGAAACATGCCATTAGGTGTGTAGTTGAAGGAAGAGGCACTCTGAAGGTGTTGGCCTTCTCTAGGGCTAGAGATGCAGGTGGCTCCAGGGAGTCTACAAGGGTGACTCCAGCTGAGACTCCTAGAAGTGGGGGATATGGAACCGGAAGTGGCCACTTTCTGTAGCAAGACAGGACTCCCAGTAGAGGGATAAGGACACCAACCCACCCAAAAAATCTTCTACCAAAATTTGTCCTGGCTACAAGAAATGCAGGGACAAATATGTCACAAGGGCCTGAGGGAATTGCCAACAAATGACTGGCCCAACTTAAGAGCCATCCCATGGGAAAGCACCAATCCCTGACACTATTAATGACACTCTGTTATGCTTGCAAACAGGAGCCTAGCATAACTGTCCTCTAAGAGGCTCCACCCAGCAGCTGACCGAAACAGATGCAGAGACTCACAAACCAAACATTAGACATAGCTCAGGAAGTCTTGTGGAAGAGTTAGGGGAAGGATTGAAGGACCTAGATAGGGACTCCAGAAGAAGATGAATAGAGCCAACCAACCTAGATTTTTGAGGGCTCCCAGAGAGCGAAGCACCAACTGGAATACACAATAGGTGGACACAGGGCCCTTGCACATATGTAGCAGATTTACAGCTTGGTCTTCATGTGGATCCCCCCACAACTGGAATGGGGGCTTGCCTAGACTCTGTTGACTGTCTGTGATCCTGCTTCCCTAACTGGGCTGACTTGTCTGGCCTCAGTGGGAGAGAATGTACTTAATCCTACAGTGATTTGAGGTGCCAAGGTGGGTTTGTACCCAGGGGTGACCTCCCCTTCTCAGAGATGAAGGAGAGGGGGAAAGGAAAGAGGAATCTTGAGGAGTGGGAGGAAAAGATGGGGAGGCTGTGATCATGATGTAAAGTGGATAAATAAATTAATTGTAATAATCTAAATCCAATCATGACCCATATATTAAAATAAGAGTCTTCTTCAGTAGCGTATTGTAGGTGAAGTTAAAGTCTATACCCTTTGACATGTGCTGTGAGACCATTGGTAAATCATCCCTCCTCTCTTTAAGTCCCCCAAGTCCTTTACCTATTTTTATCACTACACCCCCATACCTACTCATTCCTCTCTGTCCTCTGAGCAAATCAAGCTTGCCCTGATTCAGGACTTCAACAAGAAGTCTCTCAAACTACAATGGTTTTCTTCCCGATGACTGGC
This sequence comes from Apodemus sylvaticus, assembly GCF_947179515.1. Taxonomy (NCBI): domain Eukaryota; kingdom Metazoa; phylum Chordata; class Mammalia; order Rodentia; family Muridae; genus Apodemus; species Apodemus sylvaticus. The sequence goes on from NC_067484.1 coordinate 85,604,729, forward strand.
CACTTCTGGGATCTGAGTGTTGAGCTAAAGTTCTCATCTCAGTCCTTCATGGGGACCTCTCTAAAACACCACTCTTGTCTTCTATTTAAATCAGTCCTAAAAGACATGGCAGAAAGTTGTTGTTTCCAGAATCATGATGCCATTACTGTCAGAGGTCTGTCACCTAGCATACTTAGCATTTCAGTTCAGATTTGAAAGGCGAGGTAAAAGGTAGGAAGAAAGATAAATGGAGAGATTACAACAAAACGCATGCTCTGCAGGTGGAGATGAAAGAGCTATTTCAAAGAGAAGCAGGATTTACTTTCAGAACTGTCCTAAGTCCTTGCTTAGTAAAGCACTGTACTTTAGTAGTTAGTATGAGGTAGTGGAACCATATGACTTTGTCTTGTATTTACTTATCTCCAGATGCTAAAAGCATTATTGAGACTTTAGCTACACAAGAAGGAATATAATGTGGGAACTCTTTTCAACAGCTTCAGACATCATGTATTTTGTTAGTAGAGGGAATGTTAAAAGGAATCATATAAAACAGTGAGTCCTCAGAGTTAAAAAATAGATGTTTTCCCTTGGGTATAGGAAAGAGAACCTTTGGGAACTTCACAGTGGTGGACATTTCTCCAAGGATAAGAAAGAGCTGGATTTGAATGGTGATGAGAGAGAAATCCTTCCTTAATACAACTGTGTATTGGAGTTTCCCTAAATCAAAGAAAAGACTTTGAACATTAGCGAATAAAGGTAAAAGATTGGCAGAAATGATAGCACGCTCAGTCTCATCCACCAGGAAAGGACTTGATGCTTTACAAAAAAATAGATTATTTTTAATAAAAACATATTAGATGTATAGTAAAGGTTCTTCAAAGAGGGCTAAGGCTTAAGGAATGGAAACACTACTTTCAACTCAAAATAAAACTGATTTTACAAAAGAGCTGTTGGAGAGCCATTCATGCAATTCCATAGAGTTCATGGGGGAACTGAAATCAGTAAACCATTCCAGATATGTCCAATCACTTCCTGAGTTTAGTACTTCTATCATAATGTTTCTAGGTCAACAAAGGAGTCTCAGCTTTCTACAGATATTACTGAGTGAAGAGTCTCGGTTTGAGCACTGTACATCTAAAACAAGAATCATATCCTCTCCCTGCACTTTAGAACATTCTTGGGAACCTGACAAATAGCCCAGAGCAATACCAAATTCAATCCTTTCTCCAAGATATTCATGTAATTGGACTGAGGAAGGGTTCCAGGTGGTCAGACTGCTCGGGTTTATTATAATTCCCCAAGAGATATGTAAACAGTCAATACTCAAAATTACTTTTCTTGGTGTTGGTCCTCTGAACTTATAGCTTCACTTGTGGGAGAAACAGACTTTTGTCTTGGCTTAGCTGCAGCCCAATTTCCATATGTTCTAGTCTTGTTCAGACCTGAGTCCCTTTTGTGATGATATATTTCATCTAGGTGGATAAAAGTGTTTTAAATTTTTATTTACAGGGATGGAGAGATGGTTTAGCAGTTAAGAGTACTGACTGTCCTTCCAGAGATCCTGAGTTCAATTCCCAACAATCACATGATGGCTCACAAACATCTGTAATGGGATCCAATACCCTCTTCTTGGGTGTCTGAAGATACATAAATCTTAAACATTTTTATTTGCATTTTTGCTGATTTATTCTGAGACATAAGTGTTTTTATCATCCCAGGATCTTCTTCTTCTGTGCAGCCTCTCTTCTGGTGCATAAGTTGTGAGCATTCTTGGGACTATCTCAGTATGGCATTAGAAAGTAGCATATGCATTAATCTACCCATGATCTCTGTGAGTCCTGCCACAGGTCTTGAGTTTTTTGTTCACATCGTTCAATGGTCAGAGAATGTATTGCAAAGCCATTAAGTTCATCATGAACTCTCCATTTTCAAGTGGACATAACAAGAACTCAGCACTTTCTTTTGCTCTATCAGCTCTGGTCTTCATGCTTTCACAGCAAGCCAAATGGGATATATCCCCAGCCTCCATCTAAAAAGAAATGTTAGAATGGTCCTTTGGTCCCAAAGTGTTTTTGCTTCTATCTTCCTACCATAAACTCAACTATAGAACAGCAACAACAAAAGCAGTTCCTATGGAAAGGAAGAAAGAATTGGGTTAGTTTTACAGCAAATAAAATAGAACTCTAGTTGAAAGTGTACAAAATTTTTAATTTTTAACTAAATAATGTTCAAATATTTGATGTTATTATTATATCTTGTATATAACTACAGGCCAGGTAATATTTACCAAATATTAATATTATAAAGCATTAATGCACTGAAAAGCGAGCCTATTGAAATTACAACTGGTAAACAAGCCCATGAAAAATTACTGAACACTGTTAGTCATTACTGCAATACAAACACAAGCACAAAGAAATGGACTTCATCCGAGGAATACAATTTAAATCACATGATGCTCGTGGCTGAAACTCTCAGTCCAGGAGAACATTGAGAAGGACAGAGAATAATTAGACTCCATGATGCTGGTGAGGACTGGCTTATTTCTAATGAAGTCAAATATGGCATCTGCCCTACGGCTGGGTAATTCTGATGGTGGAGACATAAAAATAAAGAACAGAAATAAGACTTAGGCACACAGAAAGAAATGTGTATAATGTTCATGGGTCAATACAACATGCAAAGAAACCGTTTAGCATCTTTTAACAAATTCATACAATGTGTTTCTGTAGGACACAGAGAAGAGTGTGCTGCTGACACACTTGACTACAGACAATAGGTCTCAAACATGCTGTCTGAGCAAGAGCAGGCATGATCACCAGTGTCATGCGCAGGTATCGAGCCGCTAAGATGGTGTTCAGTGGATTCTGCCTTTTGGTATTCAAAGTCTTGTGTAACTGCGGTGCTCACATGCTTTCCTGGGTGAAGAATTGCCTAATGACTTCTAGTTAGTAAAAGTCATAGAAATGACAATCACTTCTGATACTGAAGTCAAAGTCAGCAGCTTCCGTTTCGGGTATCTTTTCTTCCTTGCTTTTTCTGAACAACGCCTCATAGATAGATTGTTTACTGCCTCAGAAAGGTTCCTCATGAGACATGCATGGTGATGATCCCTCTAATGCCAGCTCTCAGGAAGCAGAAGCAGGAAAATGAGTTTGAGACCAGCTTCAGCTACTTATGGAGACCCTGTCTCTAATAAACAAATAAACACAAAGTCCTTTGGGTCTTCAACTGATGATCATTAGAAACCTAAGGCCTGCAGCTGAACCACTATTAAGCTTCAAGCCAGGATTACATTGAGCCTTGAAATCATAGCAGCTCCAGCTAAACACTGACTAAATCCTTGGTGGCAGTCCCCACGTAAAGACGTATTATTAAGCCATGCACTGGTTTCCTAGGATCTATGGGAAGAGAAGCCCTTGTTTAAGACACTAAATGATATAGAAGTGATTTCCAACTGTGTCAAATAAGTCAACAGATGATTTAAAACTCCATTAAAGTAGCTAAGCAGATAGGGTTCAGAAAGTGTCATAATCCAGAAACCTAAGATTCGTAGTATTGGAGAAGCATCTTTATTTATTTATTTATTTTTTTAGTACTCTGTGATTGTCAAAACAGCACCTTTAATTTTGTTCCAACAATAATAAAAAACACAAAGGCATTGAAAACTAAAGAATGTTGTCCCCCTGTGCTCAAAATCAGAAGTCACTCTGCAGGAGAAATAGGCCAGAGAAACCTGGTACCCATCTGGGTAACTGCCTCAGCACAATTCTTCCTCTTGAGGATAGACTTGCTTGAGATGCTGCCAGTGGATCAGTCAGAGGGATGCTCTCATAGGAGCATGTTCTAGGAAATTATTTACATAATAAGAAGGGAATGTGGAGGAGTGAAAAGAACATTTCACTTGCCTGAGTACTAAGACCGTAGTGTCTCAAAGATCCTCTCAAAAAATCCTTCAAGAGAGAATGCCCAAGGAAGGAAGAATGAGGAGGAGCTGAGACTGGATGCCAGTTATCTTCAGAAAGGTGGGTCACCACAAAGGATAAAGGAGGGCATGATCATAGCCAGAGCACTTAGCCACCTAGTCTATGTGAAGGTGGCTAGGACGGGTGACTGTAGCCATGTGAGTATGAAGAAAGAGCTCTAACACTGAGCCTCGGTCCCGGCACTGTCCACCATTCCAGCACTGTGAAGTGGGGCAGATGCAGGCAGGGCACATCACAGAAGTGAGATGCCCATCACGAGAGGACTGGGAATTTGTTCAGACACCATCCGATCAAAGCGTTAGTCTGTCCGGAGCTGAGAGCAAGGCAGCTCTGGCTGATGGCAGTTTCTGAGTTTGGTATCATTTATTCAAAAAATTATTTTAAATTACTATTGAAACAGTAGAGGTCATAAATTAGTAAAGTGAATACTCCTTCCTGATTAGCGACTCTTAATTTAAAACTGAAGCATAACTAAGTATGAACCTTTTTTTCTGATAACCATCCACTGAGAAATTGGAAATAGTGGGAAACAGACTATTTTGTTGAATATATCAAGGTCACTGAATTTTTTACTGGAAAGTGGATAAATATCTTTTCTGATAAATTCCTCCACAACTACTAGGAAGATTGCTAGCTCATTTCCAATATTTTGAAAATTATTATAGCTATTTTATGTATGTGAGTGGTTGTCATGTTCACCAAGTTTGTACTTAATGCCCACAGAAGGGAGAAGAACTGGATCTGAATCTGGAGTTACAGACAGTTGTGGATGCTGAGAACTGAAACCCTGTCCTTTTCAAGAACAGTAAATCCTTTAACCACTGAGCCATCTCTCTGGTGCCTCTCCTCTTTAAATGTCCATATAGGACCATATAGGAGTTGGATTTATGAAGAAGTGTGGCTCTGGATGTAGTCTTACACAGATGAAGTTGGGAGCAGGATAATTGGAGAGGAAGAGTTGGATGCAGATATGATCTAAGCATATTCTATTCATTTATGAAATTGTCAGACTATACTAAAAAGATTTTAAAATCTCAGCCAGTCTTGGGGGTACACACCTGAAATTCCAGTATTTGTAAGGCTAAGGGAAGAGAATCAGTGTGAGTTCAGTCATGAGACACACCGTGAGTTGCAGAGCAGCCTGGGCTGCCTCGTAAGACTGACTGTCTCAGTAACAAAACAAAGCCAAAATCCCAGAACAAATAGCACAGCAAAAAAGAATATGAACAAACAAAAAGGATGTGAAAATCACAGATTTTAAAATAAATCAGTACACAATTTCTAATAAACTTAGGAACAATTTATTTTTAAATAAAACCTATGCACAATTATTAGTAAAGCAAAGAATGAAGGAATTGATGTTAAACAAAAGCATAGACTTTACATAGGAAATTGATAGGAATCTCTTTTTGTACCCCTGACCTAGGTGACAAGCCTCTGAACCGGGGACTGTGCCAGTTGCTTAGACAGGTGTTGAAGGATGGTCCCCAGGTTTTGGGAAACAAGGGGCCGATGGGACGTGATTCAAGCATGACGCCAGGGTAATGACAAATGAGGTCTGGAAGCCAGCCTACTCACACCTCAGCGTTCATGCTTGGGCAGTACCCTGTGTACAGGCAGAGGCTTACAGTAAGCTCCAAGGACACTGGAGGGTCCAGGAAAAACTGGAGTCTCAGCCAGTAAAGAGAGTCTTCCCTCTGAAGAACTACAGTTGGGAACTTACAGGGCATTTAAATGGGATTTTTAAATTCATTACATGAGCTGGAAAGATGGCTCAGTCAGCAAAAGCACTTGCTTCGCAAACATGAGGACTTGAGCTCAACTCATCAGAACTCATGTAAAAATCCTTTGTTTTGTTTTGTGTGTGTGTGTGTGCACGTGCGTGTGAATGTGTATGTGCATGTGTGTGTATGTATGTGTATGTATGTATGTGTGTATGTATGTGTGAATGTATGAGTGTGTATGTGTGTATATGTGTGTGTATGTGTATATGTGTCTGTGTCTATGTTTGGGGTGGGGATGGGGGGAGCCTAACTCCAAGTTCAGTGAAAGATTCTGTCTGTAGGTAATAAGGAAGAGAATGTGATAGTGTAGAACTTCCAACATCTGTCTCCTGATCTTCATCATGCACAGCAGTACATATATTTACATATAACACACACATAGACACGCACACATACATACACATGAGCACACACACATACATACACACACATACATACACACATGAGTGCATATACACACACATACACACACACACACACACGTGCACAGACACACACACACACACACACATACACACACACACACCACAATCAGTTCCTCTGACTATGAGCTTTTGTTCATAGCTGTAAGACATCATCATTGACACAACGGGCTTTTGTTTTCTTAGTGGAAATTATCCTTCCTTCCAGACTAGTGGGAAGTGGCTAGGGCCACTGCCCTGACTCCATAAAAGGACTGCTTGCTGAAGAGACTAATTGTGAAGAGCTTCTGGACTCTAGTGGAAGGAGAGAAAGCCCTTGTAAGAGTTCTTGACTCACATGTTAGTAAAGGAGACTGACAGACTTCCAAGCTTGGCACACCCTATATGAATTCATGAATTGGACTTACTGTCATCTTTCCTAAGACTGCATGGTGGTGAATCTGGGCAATGAATAAGTGTCAGACGTGTGTGATGGTTGCTCATGCTATAGTGGAAGGCCAATGCTCTTAACAGAAGAGTTTTCTGTGGACAACACGGGGATACTCCTAGTATTAATCACTCAGGGCAGAAACGAACCCTAGGATGAGAAGTGAGACTTGAAGACACTCATAGCAGAGCTGGGTGAAGCACCTCTATTCTTAGGAGATACAGCCATTTTGGTCTAGATCTCAGGTTTCTTGGGCCACCTGGAACATTTGGTGGGACAGAATAAAATCTGGGAAACTAGGAAGGTTGTCCCACAAAGATCCATGGATGGCTCTTACACTGGGCAGAAGTTCTTGAATGAAGATTCCCTTTGGTGCCAGCTTCTAGCAGCCTGTTGAGTGGACCCCCAAGTCAAACTTATTGTTTATTCAGTATCCTGGGAGATTTGCAGATGCCCTCTAGTGATGTTGCAGCTTGCTATCTCAAAAAGTGGTTGTAAGGTAAAATCCCATGCCAGAATTAATTTATTTTGTGTCACTGGGATGATTATTCAAGGCCACCAACGCCGTGTTTCACTTTCTTGTTGACAGGCTTTGTTCAGGCGTCCTGCTGCCCTGGCACAATATTACAGAAGTGTTTGAGGCGTCCCACACTCGCTACATCCCTGACCACAGACGCAGAGGTCGAGTGGGTGTGTTAGACCGGTTGGTGCTAGATTGCACAAGCTAGGCCGGATCAGTGGATCAGGGGTCAGCCTCTACCTCCTAAGATTAGTTACCCCTTGCCACTGCCGGAGACTCTTCCCAGGTCCAGGCACATTACCCACTCCCTCTGATTCTTCACCCTCCTCCTATTTGTGCTTTGGGCTTGAGATGCTAGGCTTTTGCTAAGCAGCCTACTTGGGGCCGTAACTTACCATGCAACCGTGGTAGTCTCCATGCCACAGTATTCTTGTTACTACTTCTGCATGCTGAGAATCTGGGCACAGCCACAGCATTCAGTTCAGAAACTCCCCAGATTGTTTTAGGTTTGCTTTCTGCGGACTGTTCTCTAATCCTCCTTGACGAATACAACTTTGCATGCTCACCTCAAGCCTCTTCCTATTATTGATTCTTCTCTGCTATTTTTTTTTAAGCTTTAAAACAATACCAGAATGGGTGTAGGTAATAATTCATTTCCCTACCGGGTTCATTGTGCTTTAAGCAGTGATTCCCAAGTACGTCCTATTGTGAAGGTCAGAATATTGAGACACATTAGAAGAGAGCTTTATGCTTCCTCATGTCTCATGATGATTTAAAGTTGATTTTTATTACAGATAACACACAATTCTAACTATATTCAAGCCAAAACTCATTTTTAAACAGACCTTTCAAATATGTTTTAAAATAGAATTAATGTAAAAAAATATATGCATTTGAATATATCTTCAGGGTGTTCTATGTTGATATTATAAGTGATGGAAGGATGTTTTCCTAAATTACAAATGCATGTTGCCTTTAGGTAAGAATTAAGAGTAATGTCTGCACAGAATGGGGACTTCCAGGCCAACTATTAATGCTATATTCGACCTTCATAATACACTTAACATGTTGCATGTAAACTTTTATAATGCAGGTTGAATGTATTGCTCACATGCTTTCTTAGCATGTATGAAATAGACTTGAACCACTGTTATTTCTTAGGAAGAAACTAAAAGTAACTGTCCCATCAGTAGGCTTGTCAATACTGTGTACCAGACAACCTGACAGCCAAAGGACAACCTTGCTCAAGTTTTAGCCATTTGTGAGAGAGCCCTGGGGGGAGGGTAAGACTCTAGTTAAGATAAGATCTAGTTGAGCTCATTAAAAATATAGGAACATTTACAATCGTGTAGAATGCATAAAAGTATCTACCTGTGTGTGTGTCTATGCATAGAGACACACATATTCCATAATGGTTAAGGGAGATTCATATTAAAGGATAGTTTCATGGATAATGGACCTGAAAGCTCTTTACAAGCCCTTCGTAATCAATTTCATATATGCTGACATTGGATGAATTGTCATTTCTTCTAGGACAAGCTCTAGCTCCTCTGTATGGCTTGTCAGTCGCAGGCATTCCTGCCCCGCTGTTCTGAACCATAGCCCTCTTCTGCCTTCATCACATAAGACGCTGAGTCTCTCCAGAGCGTCTCACACTCTGGCCGTGCTGCCTTCGCTCTTGGAACACTCCTATCCGTCTGCCTTTCTCTGTTCTTATCCCATCCTCATAGAAGGAAGAGCCCTGCTCTAAAGTTTCTTAACTCTTCGGCCCTTCAGTCGGAGGAAGAATCCCGAATGGGACAACTCCGTGCTGGCCTGTCCTTCCTCCTGTACGGCAGAAAAGCCAGCTCTACTCTGGATTCCCAAACTGATCAAGTTTGGGGAAGACTTTCCCTGAGGTTTCCCCGAGTAAAGGAAGTTTGAGAACACAAGCTGTGTATCTCCAGAGGGGATAGATTTGAAGTGTTGTCCCTGAGACCAGAAGGGCCTTCCACACAGACTTCAGCTGATGGTGTCTTAACTGGATCAGGAAGAAGACCGAGAAGCAAAATCTAGGCATGTCTGAGTCCTGAGAGCTCGGAGAAGCCTCACACCCTGCAGGAGCTCCTGGCTGACACTCTCAGAAGTAATCAGGGGAGGTGGATGAAGGCAGTCACGTGCCTACCACATTACTGTGCCCTGATCCAGGGCTCTGACCACGGGTTCTGAATGGGCTTTGAAGAACAGCAGCACACCTGGCAGTGGCTAAGGGTCTTCCCACATAAACTTCGACTCACTTTAGGCAAAAACTGGGTCTGTGTGAATCCTTTCTCCTGCCCTTGGGACTGACGACTTTGGACTCCTAAAAATGTCTGTTGAATGATTGGTGAAACTGCAAACCCCATTTTATGGAACGCTTTGCCTGGGAGATTTTCCTGTGGCCACATTTGAAAGTGTTTTATCTTAGTACAATCACATTGAAAAGAAAGAAAAAAAAAGGAAAAAGAAAAAGGAAAACCCATTTGACCAATAGGTGAACACGCAAAAACAAGTCTCTCCCGGACCCCTCACCCCCTCCTTCTCTTTCCTTCCTTCCTTCCTTCCTTCCTTCCTTCCTTCCTTCCTTCCTTCCTTCCTTCCTTCCTTCCTTCCTTCCTTCCTTCCTTCCTTCTCTCTCCCTCTCCCTCTCCCTCTCCCTCTCCCTGTCGCCCCTCTAATCTCTAATCGCCCCCCTCTGCCATAGAGGAGAGTAATTAAAGTATAAAGTTTTTTTGTTTTGTGGTTTGGGTGTGGATAAATGGTCAGGTAAGCACTTCTTTTCTCTAATTTTAATATCTGGCACAGATAATCCATGGCATTCGGGACAATTTTCCTTTAGTGATTTATTTAAAAATGTTAATGAGGTTTGGAGAGACTACCTGGGTTTTGTTTCAACCTGTGAAGAGGTTGCCCAGATTTTGCACAGCAATGGACTGGATGGGAGGATCCTATGATCAGATCAGGTGTGTGTTCCTGGCACCCAGAGCAGAGCAGAGCAGGCAGCTCCAGGTTGGGTAGTGGGGATGTTCAGCACAGTGTCAGCGAAAGGGACGCGGGTAAGGTTGGGCGGCAACCCCGCGGGGCAGAAAAAGGGTGTGGGAGAGCTGGCAAAGGGTGGACCCGGACCGCTTTCCCGGGGAGTGAGCTCCCTGGCGGCCGCGGGGAGCTCAGGGCAGGCTCGGGCAGCTCTAAGGCGGCCCCGGAGGTGATAAAACTTGAGAAATAACTAGGAGGGGCCACCCAGCGTCTCCTTGGTCCAATCCAGTTTCAGGCGAGAACACGCTCCTGGGCGAAGAAGCTTGGGAGAGGCCAGAACGACTTCTAGACAAGCGGCTGCGGAAACCCTCCTGCTCCCAGGCTCTTAGAGTCCTTGCTTGGCGCCCGGCGTCCTCCCGAGGCTGCTCGGTGTGGTGCGATGGCGGTCCCTGAGTTCCAGAGCCCGCAGTGCAGGCCACTATGCACGAAGCTGCTGCTGACCCTCTGGGTGAGCCACTCATGGGTACCATAGAATGGGGACCCAACTGGGGAAGGAGGAAAGGTGGATCCTCTCTGGCCTCTGCGGGAACTCAATAGGCGACAAGCAATGGGCTGAATGTCTGTTATTTCTTGCATGGTTCAAGTTCGTTTTGGAGGAATGATGGCCGAAAAGTTATTTGAGGCAATTTCTGCTTTAGGATTTTCATTCTCTAGCTTCTCGGCACGCTGGTGTCTTGGTGAGAGTAGGCAGTAAATATGTGAGTTAAAAGCAAGGAGGACAGGTTTGTGTGTGTGTGTGTGTGTGTGTGTGTATGAGTGTGTGGTGTGGTGTGTTTTAGGGAGAGTATTTAGGATCCCCGACTTAGCAAAGGACTGTTGTGGTGAATCACCAGGGACTTCCTTTCTCTGGATGTGTATTGAGCCCAGTAACCTTAGCGCAGGGCCAAAGCTGTGTCCCTGGATGCTGTCCTGGGGCTGTTTCTGAGAAATGGTGTTCTCAGCCATGCCTCCCTTAAAAGATTACTCAGAAGGCTGGCGGAGCTGCCGCCCCCACGCCTGCTTGCTTACCTGTGTGAGGCTGTGCTGGCCTGTGTGCCAGAGATCCAGGTGTGGGAAGGCGGCTGAAGGGTTGCACTGGCGGTCAGTGGGGAGACAATGGGACTACAGTCACAGGACTATGATAGGCCGAGGGAAAGATTTGATTTATGTTGCCGGCTGGGACCTGTGGAGGCACTGCTCCTGGGCAGAACATATCATTGGATCTCCTGTGTCCTCCAAACCCAGACTTGAGTTTTGATCTTCCTGGTAAAGAAGTTGATGGCAGTTTTCCAGAGCTGATGATGTGGAAAATTAGGAATTCTGACCACATGGTTACCTGTAACACTTCAGACCTGTCCTAGTTAGCTCGAGTGACAAACACAACGTAGCTGAGAACATTACCACTTCGATGCTCCAAAGACAGGCGAGAAATTCAGGGGGCCAGAGGACTCTGATCTAACTAGGGAGCTGGTCCGCCTGATATTCAGAATCGTATTCATTTGAGAGTAGCCCAGACTGACCTTGAATTAGCTATGTAGCTAAGGATGGCCTGGATCGCCTGATCCTCTGACCTCCACCTTCCGTGTGCTGGCATTACGGACATGAACCACTTTAACTGGCTCTTGGCTAATTCTGGCAGGAGGGCCCAAGTTTATCCCCTTTATATATCAGGAAGTTACAGACATCAGATTGATTGATATTCATGATCTGAAATACATTTATGAGTCAGAAAAATCATAAATATGCCCACTAATCTGCCCCCCCTAACACTAAGAGTTTGGGTTTTGAGTGACTATAAATAACCCCTCCTCAAATGCTATGTTCAACTGGGATAGTTACGTTCAGATGAATTTCTAATATTTTATGACTTTGGTATTTGTTTTCATTGAATAAGGAATTAGGAAACAAAAAGAGATTCTGTGTGTTTTGTTCTCAGGATCTAGGTTATTAGTTGGGAGGTCAAAGAAGACAGGGCACTATAAGCCAGGATCAGGGTCCTAGTATGTCCAGGCTGGAAGGTGCAGGCAAGTCCAAACAGGTGAATCAACTCTGCTCCGCGGCATGCTCCCTCATAAAAAGGAATTGCAGTGGGTGCAGAGGGGTGTCGTTGACTCTTTGTCCTGCTTTGAGAACCCTTTTCTTCTTACCTGGTTTGCCGCCTTCAGCCTTGATATGAGTGATATATCTGGCCTCATTGTCGCTTGTTATGCTGTGTTTGGTTGAGATCCTTGGGATCCCTGCTCTTTTCTGAAGAGAAACGGGAGTGGATCTAAGGGAGAAGTGAGGTAGGGAGGGGGGCTGAGAGGAGAGGAGGGAGAGGAAACTGAGGTCAGGTTATATATAGAGAGAGAGAGAGAGAGAGAGAGAGAGAGAGAGAGAGAGAGAGAGAGAGAGAGAGAGAGAAAGGAAGGAAGGAAGGAAGGAAGGAAGGAAGGAAGGAAGGAAGGAAGGAAGGAACTAACAAAGGGATTGCCCAGAGTGTAAACATAGACTCTGAAATCAGAGCATGTGCACAGATGGGTCAATTGTCTCAACAGTAACTTCCAGCTTACAAAATAGCTAAATTTCACATCCACACTTTTCTTTGACTCAGTGGCCTTTGAGCATAATGTTAACAGGAGCATTTTAGAAACACCTTTATTCCCCAAAGGGTAATGGTGGAACTTTAACAACAGTGTGGCCTGCTTTGAGGAGGACTTTTTAAAGCAGGCCTAGCACAAGTCAAAGACTGCACATCTCCAGCAGCCCATCTGGTTCCGCATCTCTTGTCCACCCAGACTCCGAACACAATAGAGTACATCTGGGGGAGAAAGAGTCAAACTGGGGAGGGGGGAGGAAGGAGAAACCAACCCTCTCACTATTAATGAAGGGTCTTAAGCATTGTTTGTAGAGTGAATTCCCTGTCTAATGTGACAGCAGATGACCAGGAAACAGTATCAGATGAACTCTTTTCTGCATGTTGCAGGTAATGGGATCATTAGCATTTATGTTTAGTGCTATTCTCCACATTGAGTCTGTGCTTGAGGCCTCATTAGCTTTTGTAATTGATAAGTGGTATGTGTGTGGAGATAGTCCTCCATTTTCCTAAAAAGACTCCTTTTCCACACTCCCCTACCTACCCTCTACTTCCCCTTCCTGGAGTATGTAAAGTTACCTGCAGCTGATATTGATAAACATGCCTTCTGTCTTTTTAGGTTATATTTATACTTAGGAGTGAAAGATGATTAAAGTAAATGAAGTAAGTAAAGGAAAAGAGAGTTTTATTTTAAAGCCTCATTATATGAAAGCCGCAGTTTAAGCCCGGCATGGTGGCATGTGTCTTTAATGACAGCACCCTCTAGGCAGACTGTTAGTTTACATAGCCTGATTTACACAGCAAACTTTAGGCCTGTGAGGCTACATGGCCTGATTCTACACTCCAATAAAAGAAAGAAAAGAAAATCAGACTTTTAACATATATTTAGATGGATTCATTTTCAGCTAGTTTCTCCCACACCCAGTGAACGCCAGGCCTCATACTGTTAATTGGCACGTTTTAAAAGAGGTTGTTGATAGTCATATTGAAATGACTGTGTCTAAGAACAACTATGACTATGGAATAAATACATTTTTTGACCCTGTTGTAATAATCCTCATGCCAGTGTTTTCCATATAAGGCATCTCTGGAGACTGGTGGTTAGTCACACTTCTCACTGAACCTGAATTCCTCTCTTAACACATCAAATGAGATACAAGAAGAAAGCAGGAGTGGTCCCTGGTTCTGGAAAGACTCAGTGAAACAGTATTTGGCAAAACCAGAACGGGGAACTGGGAAGGGGTGGGAGGGAGGACAGGGGAAGAGAAGGGGGCTTACGGGACTTTCGGGGAGTGGGGGGGGGCTAGAAAAGGGGAAATCATTTGAAATGTAAATAAATTATATCAAATAAAAAAAAAGACAAAAAAAAATGAGTTTGATTAGAAGAAACTGTATTAGAATCATCTAACTACTGTGACTGCCAAGTTGCAGGTCTATCCTTGAGGCAGTAAGAATTCGAATGCTCATGTTTCTGTTCTGTTGAGGATCAGTGCTCACAGGAGGGAGGAAAAGTTTAAATAGATCACTCTGCTTAGACATCAACCGCCATTTTCCTTCTGTATCTCTGGCTAGTGAACGCTGGGCTCTGCCCATGCTGGAACACATGCTCTACAGCTGAGCCACACCCAACCCTATTTGATAGCTGCATTTGCCTTCAGTGAAGAGAGGTGTGTTGAGGAAGTCTCTTTTCTGTCCCGAACTCACAAAACTGAACTTTTCAAAAATGAAACAATTGCAGATAGCTTCTTTAATCTCTCAGTCTCCATTTGACATTACATCTTTAAATCAGAATTTAATGGCATTTTTGACAGTTGAGCAATCACATCACTTATAAAATTTATATAGTACTGTTACAAAGCTAAAACTTATTATATTTTAAGGCTATTTAAATTTTTTTCTCAATTAGGTATTTGAAGTTACTCTCGAGAGTTCTCCTTCTAAAGGTTTTCTTTTTCCTTAAAATTCAAATTGTCAATCAATCCATTGATTTTATAAAAATAGTGTTTTTGTATGTTGTATTTTAAAATGTATTACCTCCTTCCCTCCCTCCCTCCTTCCCTCCATCTCCCTTTCTTCTTTCCTTCCTTTCTTTTGACACAGTGTATATAATGGCATATGTGACCGGTCAGGGGACACATTATTGGAGGCATTAGCTCTCTTCTACCACCAGGGTTAGAACCTAGGCTTGTTGTCAAGGTTTGGAGAGTCAGTCTGCGCCTCCACCACATGTACTCTGGAGACTGAATTTAAGTTGTCCAGCTTGGGAGGAAGCCCAAACATTCTGTTCTCCTTCATGTTTGGCAGACTAGTAAGAATTGAGTTATCTCAGAATTATACAGAATTGACACAGAACAGAATCCTGAGGTTAGAAATAAGTGGACTCTTCTTAGCCCTCTTTATGAGAACTCTGTGAAGTAAAAAAGTAGTCTAATATCATCATGGACATCATGTATGGGAAATGATGAAATACATAGCAAATAGCAAAACCCACAGTGTATCTGAAAGTTACGTGTCTTAAGAAGGGTTGCCTCACCTAAGATGTATCATTATGTTATTTGAGACCTTTCTGACTGTTTTTAATATAGGCACTTATAGTTATTGTTTTCTTTCCTACTATTGCTTTCATTGTATACAAAAGATCTAACATGTTCTATTTTTAAAATGTATTACCTTCCTTCCTTTTCTCCCTCCCTCCCTTTCATTGCATCTCAAAAATTTTACAAATTCCTTCTTAATTCCTAAGATGGATAATTCATTACTCAATAGTATGTTGTCCAGTCTCCATAAATCTGTGTATATTCCATGGATGGTCTATGTATGTGCTTCTGCTAAGAAAGAAAAATGTATATTATGAAGTGTTTGGATAGAATATTCTGTGGATGTCTGTTAGGTCCATTTGATTCTATGCCATTTAACTCAGGAATTTCTCTGCTTATTTTCCAAGAGATGACTTTTCTATTGTTATACCAGTGTTTGATACATGCATATTTAGAATTAATTCTCCTCTTCATAGACTGTTTTTCTTAAAAAAAAAAAAAGAAGGGATTGCCTCAGGAAAGGGAAACGTCAATCGTTGCACTTTAACATGCTAATGATATGTTGTTAGCAGACTAAAACGATAGTCATTTCAAAATAAGCTGCCAATGTAAATTGATTATTTAAAGCAAAGAATCGGACTTCTTGGCTGAA
Source organism: Apodemus sylvaticus (assembly GCF_947179515.1). Classification (NCBI taxonomy): domain Eukaryota; kingdom Metazoa; phylum Chordata; class Mammalia; order Rodentia; family Muridae; genus Apodemus; species Apodemus sylvaticus. Next base: position 85,620,644 of record NC_067484.1, read on the forward strand.
TGAAATTACACTTAACAAAAATGAATCGGGGTAGGAGAGATAGCTCAGTGGTTAAGAGCACATAATGCTGTTGCTGGGGAGGCAAATCAGGTTTCTAGTGACCATTTTTGCTGCCTTATAATTAACTTTTTAGTTCCAGAATATCTGATGAAGTCTTCTGGTCTTCATGGGAATTCCTACTCATATGCGCATGCACTAATACACACACATACACACATTTATACAACTAGCTTTTTAAAAAATTTGAAAAGAAAATAATGAATGATGAAGAATGTGGTGAATACAAGTAAAAAGCTGTATAAGTTACAGTAAAATGGCGGACACTCGCTTTAGGCTTAGAAACAAAGGCATTCCATTACTGGAGTTGTTTCTTTTGCATGATCTACTGGAACCCCGAATAAACATAAGGTACTTATAGAAAGAAGGAGTAAAAGGGAATAATTTCTTTGGACATTGTTCCAGACATGGGACCAGCTTTGTGGAAGATCAGGTGACCACAATACTATAAACTAAAGTCTGCAAGTTCCTTCCATGTAAGATCAGTTAAAAATAATTAAAAAAATATTTTATAGGCTGTCAACAAACAGATAATGTAGATTAGAAAGAATCCTGTTTTGGTAGTGCTGTCACTGATGTATTTAAAATCATTCTAGCTAGCTGAGGTAGTGGTACTTGCCTGCAATCCCAGGACATAGAGTATAGAGGGGGAAGATCGTTCTCAGTTATAAAGTGGATTCAAAACTAATTGGAGCTACAAGGAACTCCATTTCAAAGGGGAAAAGGCAGTAAGTAAAAAAAAGTCTAACAAATCCCGAAAATACTTCCCAGTAAACTCAAAATGTCTCTTCCAGTGATGTAGTATAACTCACAGAGTAATGGGAACACTGTGTTCCTCATGCCTGGGAGTCCTTCCATGGGAAAGCCTTTTAAAAATACAAGGGATGCTTCCCTTTAAGTTAATGCAGTATGGCCTTCTGATTCTAGATATTCTTTAAAAGATTTGGAGGCTGAAAATATTTTTTTTAAAGGAAGGTGACAAAGGTCCCAGGCTACCCTCATAGACATCAAAGTTTGATATGAAACTGTATTGAGTAAAATGCTGGGGCATTGATGGAGATCTGGATGCACATGGATAGAGCACAACAGAAAGCCCAGAGGGTCTGCATGTGGGATTAGTACATAGTTTGCTTATCGTCATGTAACACCGTGAACTAAGACAGGCAGAGTCATTGTGAAGGCGCCATCTGCGCTGATCTCTGCAGCAGGACATAAAGATAGACTCCACATAGACGGAGGCTTATAAGTTAGAAGTAGTTTTGCAATTTTAGAAGAAGATATTGTATATATACTTATGACAGATTAGGAACTATTAAGTCATACTAAACCCAAACTAGAAGGAATTATTAATGCAATTATTTACAAATGCAAAAGAAATAACAAAGTTGTTTTCTTTAAAATTGGATCCAGTTATATAAAAATGCCACAAACTGTGCAAAAATAGTACTTTTTTAAAAAAAGATTTATTTATTCATTGTAAGTACACTGTAGCTGTATTCAGACATGCCAGAAGAGGGAGTCAGATTCTCGTTACCAGATGGTTGTGAGCCACCATGTGGTTACTGAGATTTGAACTCTCATGTGGTTGCTGGGATTTGAACTCAGGTCTTTGGAAGAACAGCTGGTGCTCTTAACCACTGAGCTATCTCTCCAATCCCAACAAAATAGTATTCTTGCAGCTAAGAAGCCCCCAAATTAAAAAAATACTAAACTAAGCTGAGTGTCTTAGCACAAGGCTTTAGTTCCAACATTATGGAAGCACAGGCAGGTCCATCTCTGTGAGTAAGAGGAGAGCCTCATCAACAGAGTGAATTCCAAGGCAGCCAGGGCTACAAAGAAAACATGGCAAGCAGTGTTGAAGAAGAGAAGGAGAACTGAGTGCTACAATAGAAGGCAAGTGGCACTCTAGGTGAAAAATATGCTCTCTCAAAAGTAATTTAAAATGCAAATGAGACAGTCAACAGATTAATATGTTTAAAAGGAAACAAAGATTTTAAGAGGGGCTGACACATGTACATCAGTGTTCCAGCTGCACAAATAGGAAGACTTGGAAAGAATTTACTAATGGCCAGTGAGATGTAAGAGTGTTCTAAGAGCTCAGTGCTGTTCCTATTGTATGTTTTAATTCTTTAAACCTTTAATGGACGCTCAGTTTATTATCTTAGAATAGAAAAATGAAAGCAATATAAATAACCTTAAATACAGAGGAATGATAAAACTATATTAAAAAGTCAATGTTAGAATAAGACTCTGGATCTTCTATTTCTACACACACTGTTATGTTATCATGAGTTCACTATTAAATCTGTATACATGACGTATTTAATTATATCATGGCTGAAATCCTTCCTTACGGTTATTACAATACTTTCCAGAGATTGTGTATACAAGTTTGTAGTTCTGAAAGAGGCAGAAATGGATGTGTAGAGAGATGACAAGAGTAATATGCTTGTTAATGATGTACCTTGTTTTATTTCTAAAAGACTTTCTGTGGTCTTGTCTGAAACAAAATAACACTCTCTGAAGCTAACAGTTCTGTGAATTTCAGGAAATTCAGAGTACACAGAGATGATCGTGCTCTAACTTTGGAGCATTTCTACAGCTTTGCCAGGAAGTCCATTTTTAGTCACTTTCCCTTCCTTCTCCTAGTGTGCGCAACCAGCACCCTCTTCTGTCTCTACATAGCTGCCTGTTGGAAATACTGCTTAGAATGAAATCATACATAAACACTGCCTCATCGCTATCTGATGGGCTTATCAGTGTTTTAGATTGGACCAAGTCTGGTTATTTAAACAGCAGATGATGATGAATCTTTGCAATCAGCAGACCATGCTACATAAACTTTCAATGAAACTTCACTTATTGTGTGTCTAGGTCACATTCTGTTGATCTGTTCCCAAGATTGTGGATTTATATGCACTTATTCATCCTCATCAAGACTGCTGTTATTACTACACCTGTGAAACTTGCTGTGGACACAGATTTCAAAACAACATAGAATTTATTTGATCTGCGGTTCCCTTAGAAGTTGCAACTATATCTTTATGGTGACATCACCTTCTATTTCCATGGACAATGCCAAAGGTTTTTCGTTTTCCTGCATTCTCAACAGCAACATCTCATTTTTCATTTATTTTAGCTCTTCTAGCAAACATGTCCTGTATTAGGTGTACATTTCCATGGTGTCCTGTACTGTTGGGAATTTTTCATCTTCCAAACCATCATTGGTACATCTTTGAATACCTTCTAATCAAATCTTTTACTAATTTTTCATTATTTACCATCCTTTTATGGAGCTAAGTTTTATAATATTTAATATTTTGGGGAGCTAAACTTTATATTATTGTGGATATGTCCCTAACTGTTCTCTCATTTTGAAAATAACATCTCCCATTCTGTGCTTTTTATTTTTCTTCCCATATCATGTTGTTTGAAGTGCAAAATATAAGTTTGATATTTGTTTAAATATCAAACTGATTCTGTCCATCCTGGTCCTTTACTGCTCTTGTTTAGATAGCACAGCTACGAGTTGTTGCCCAAGATGATCCTGACTTTTTTTTTTAAAAAAATAGATCTCATCCTTATCTGCTCTGAGGTAATTTCTGTGTGTGGCATTGCTTATGATTCATTTTCACTTTTGTGTGGAAGAAAATTTTATTCAACTCAGAACCATTTAATAAGGAAATTTCTGTCCCTTAAACCTTTCATAGGAGATTCAGAAGTGAGCCTTATTTCTAGGATGTGATTTCTATTCTATTGTCTACACACTTGGCTTTGATTAGCGTAGCCTTGAACTACCCTATTCTAAACTGGGTAATGTCAGACCATTTTTCCTTTGGGGGGCACAGGGGTGTTGCTTCCAGTTCCTTAAGGACTAATGCCATTATCTCCCTCCTTTTTTCTTGTCCTTTCTTGTCTGTTTTCTTGAGACATGGTTTCTCTGTAAAGCCCTGACTGTCCTGGAACTGCTATGTAGCCCAGGCTGTCCCTGAACACGAGATTAGCTTGCCCCTGCCTCTGGAGTGATGGGATTTAAGGTATGTATCACCACATCTGGCTACGTGGTCAGTTTCTTCAGAAGGGAATCTGAGACTCAATAGAGATTGAGTTTGTGGACTTTTTCCTTGGATCCATGGAGATAGGTGAAGTTTACCTCTTTTTGGGTTTTGTAAAACCTCTCTCTCATCCTGTTTTATTGTTTTCAGGGCATGATCATATATGTCTCTCTTTTTTTTTTTCTGTCAGTAAAGACTTTAGTCTTTAGTAGGACTTTAGTCTTTAGTAGAGACTTTAGTCTTTAGTAGGAATCTGGGGGGCCTTGTGGGTCAAATCCTTCAACATTAACATGGCACCATAAAATTAGTAGTACGTACAATGTTGAATGAGCTTAGCTAAGTTCCTTCCAACCAGACCTGTGGTTGTCAGCCTTTCTAATGCTGTGACTTTTTAATACAGTTCCCTATGTTGTGATGACCCCAACCATAAAATTATTTTTGTTGTTGCTTCATAACTGTAATTTTGCTACTCTTACTGATTGTAATGCAAATATCTGTGTTTTCTGATGGTTTTAGGTGACTTTTGTGAAAGGGTCATTTAACCCTCCAAAGGACTATCATCTTGTACTTCTTTGACAAATGTATTCCAAAGTGTTTTATCCTAAATGGAACTGTTTTAGGATCCTCCCTTTCTCCCCCTCCCTCTCTCCCTCCTTCCCTTCTTCTCTCCCCCTTCTTCCCTCCCCCCTCTCTTTCTTTCCTCTTTCCTCTTGCTAGTTTATAGGAAAGCAATATATTTACAGTATTTATTTGGTGTATGTGTGTGTGTAAAACAACTTATTTACAATACTTGTTTATTTGGTGTGTATGTATGTATATATGTATGTATGTAGGCATGTATGTATGTGTATCATGGTATGTTTGTGAAGGTCAAAGGAAATGTTGGTGTCAGTTCTCTCCTCCCACCGGGTGGGTTGTGGGTATTGAACTCATGTCATCAGCCTTGGTGGCATGCATGTTGGTGGCCAGGCACCCACTAAGCTGTGTTGGTGACCCAAACAACCCACTTTTGTATGTACATTTTATTTCCTATTATTTCTAAAGTCATTTATTTGTTTTGTTGCTAGTGCAAAAATTGTGTATTCCTTGTTCTTGTATAAATACATGAATGTAGTATCTATGAATACAGTTTTGTTTATTCTTTTCTTACCAATTTGCATATCAACATCGATTAATTTTCTTGTGTAAGTGCTCAGGTAAGAAGCTCTAATATAATATCACAAAATAGTGGCAGGGGTGGGTATGATTGCATTTCCAATAATGGAGAAGAACATGTAGTCTTTCTCATTTAAGCATGAAGTTAGTTGTCAGTTGAACACAGACACTCTTTGTTAAGCACATGCTAGTCTGTCACTAAAACGTTGAGGCTGTTTTCATAAATTGCAGGTAGAACCTGTCAATTGCCTGTTCTTCATTTACTGAATTGGTCATGTGGTTTCTTTCTTATTCTAAAACTTTTTAGGTCTTCAGTTTTGTTGGTGAAGCCTGTAAAAAGGTGACATTTCATGTACCTTCAACACTAGAGGCAGACAAGATCATCGGAAGAGGTGAGAACTTTCTAAACAGCCTCTTTGAAACAGACTTAAAACGTTCTTAGTCTGCCAGGAGTCTGGGGCATTGTCTATGCACTCTGGAGCTGGTCTACATTGACTTAGAAATAGAGACAATTCAGTATTATTTCAAATATGCATTTTTGCCTTGTAGCTGTTGAATCAAGTGGTCAGTACTACTGTGAGTTTTCAATCCATGCTTTGGAAGTCATTAATCTTAACAGTTTAGAATATCATACTTTTAATGCTCTGGGGTTTGAGTATCGCAGAAGTATAGATGTGTATTGAAGAGAAACACATTAATATTCTTTTATTTTAAATTGAGATTTTATTTAGTTTGTGTTTGTATATTTGCACACTTGTGCTATGGTGTGTGTGTGCATGCATGTGTGTATGTATGTATGTGTGTGTATGTGTGTGTATATGTGTGTGTGTGTGCTTGTGTGTAGATCAGAAAACAACTTGTAGGATTCTGTTATTTCTTTCCACTTGGCGAGCACCAGGGATCAACCTTGCAGTCTCAGGCTTGGCTGCAAGCATCTTTACTCACTAAACCATCTACCTGCCCTTGAGTATTATACCATTATTAAGAAGAAAAACAATGCGTCCTCCTCAGAACTGTAAATAGTAACAGTTAAAATGGAGGCCATTTTAAAATGGAGACCTGAGGACCTGACTGAACTTTACTTTCTCCAAGCAGTTGTATAGCTTTGCCCAGATGTGCTTTGTGTGTGTGTGTGTGTGTGTGTGTGTGTGTCTGTCTGTCTGTCTGTCTGTCTGTCTATTGGTGTAGAGAAATTAGATGAAACCAGCATGATATTTTTAAAAAGGGAAATACTTGTCCCTTTCAATTGCCCTTTCAATAATGTGTGCGGTTTCTGATAAAACCGTCTCAGCTGTTTTTATCCAATTAATCTCACTTTTTCTGCTGTGGGAAACAAGAAGAGAAAAAGATAAGGGAAAATAAATCAGAAGGAGTCATTCAGCTAAAAATGTAAAGAGGGGAGAAATATATTGTTGGAGTCCTTAAAACCTTCACTGCCTTTTGGTGAGACATCAGTCACTTTTTTAAGTCCACCCATAGCAAAGGAGCTCTAGGAAGCTAAGAGGCCTTTGGTGCGGTCATTGTCTGAGCATCATCACTTTGGATTCTACAAAAGCAAATGGAGAATGGGATGGGAAACAGTTGATTTTTGGTGTTTAAGTACCATTACTTTTTATTAGGAGGCAAAATTTCCAGAGAGAGAAGAGGCCGCATGGTGTCCCTGTAGAGGGCCCCAGAAAGTCGTGTTTGTGGGGATGGGATGTTCTAAAAGTGCCAAGGGAAGAACTCAGAGACCAGCTCTTCTTACCTGACCATCAGCTAGCATGCTCCTTTGTTCTCTGTGCATCTTTGTGTATCTTCTGACTAAAGACAGGTGCATCTTGAGACACTCTCAGTGTATTGTTGAGGGAAATTTCACTGTGTTTATTCAGGTGCGTGTGAGGGCGTGTGTCTCACCTTTGTCATAAGAGCCATGTGTCCACCTGTTTAGTGGAAGATCATTTCCATAAGCCTACTAGAAGCACGCTAATTTCTAAAACAGTTTCTTCAATCCAAATATACAGTCAAGACAATTTTAATTAAAATAAAATCACTAATTTTAAGAATGAAAGAGAACTACTGAGGCATTCTACAAGTGCAAATTGCTTGGTTTTATGATAATGTATATTATTTTAACATATATGTTTTCTTTATGCATGCATCTCCACCTTGCGAATGGAAAATTTTTGCCGGCAGTTAGTTTGAAAGAGTGTCTCAGCTCGGCTGATGGCATCGTGCCAAGTGATCCTGATTTCAGAGTTCTAGATGATGGGTCAGTTTATCCTACCAGAGCTGTTGTATTGTCTGATGAGAAAAGATCTTTTACCATTCAGCTTTCTGATTCAAAGATGCAGACAGAGAAAGAGATCACTGTAATCCTGGAGCACAAGAAGAAGGTATGCAAAGCACACCAGACATTCTCAAGCACGGGGGGGCGGGGGGGGGGTCTTTCCAGCAAAATTCTTCTCTTAAAAGTAGCTAAGTGTAGCAAAGGAGAAATAGCATCTCTCCCCATCCCTCCCCCATCCCTGCCCCATTGTCCCCTCCCCTCCCCCCTCTCCTCCCTTGTCCTCTTTTGTTTCTATTATTTTTCTTCCCTTCTCCCTCCATTTTCTTACTTCATTTGGTCTTTTGTTTCTCAGTCTTTCTCTTATATTTTTGGTTGTGAGCCTAGCCTTTAATGGCTGAGTCATCTCTCCAGCCCACAATCTTTCTCAACACTAGTCAAATGCTGGCTTGGGTTCTCTTGTGTTAAATGTAAATAATGTCCCCCTTTGGTGAAGCTTTTATCTGATCTGATTTTTAGCTAATGATAGTCGTGTTTCTGTGTGTGGTCTACCTATCACAGCCTTTAGAATTTCTTATTAGTGCAAATGAATACTCATGAGAAACAGCATTGTGAATTATTCACAAAATGGTGGACAACTTCAATTGGCCTACACATAATCTATGCAAATGAACTAGCAGTAAAGCTAATTAAATGACTTCTTGGCACTTCATGGAATATTTAATAAAATAATTAGTTATTAATATTGACCATGAAAATAAGTACCTCCCATTGCTGCAACATGAAATAAAATAATCATTTCTACATTTGGTGGAACTTTTTGCTGTGATAGAAATGTTCTAGAATGTTCTGTAATCTCTAGTGTCTGGTACACTGATACAATGCTAATGGCTACTGATGTAGCATATAACTAGTTCAATAAAAGGATGGATTTTCCATTTAAATTAATTTTAGTTAACACAAAAGATTATATTCCTTGGTGGTAGATAGTGGCTACTGTATAAGGCAGATAGATCATGTACATGGAACAGTGAAGGATGTGCATTTTCTTCTGTGGGTCACATGACTGTGATGTATCTGATATGTATTTTCTCCTTTAAATTCAGGTCCTGAAGAAAAGACACACTAAGGAACCCGTCCTCAGGAGGGCCAAGAGAAGGTGGGCACCCATTCCATGTTCGATGCAAGAAAATTCCTTGGGTCCCTTCCCATTGTTTCTTCAACAGGTAGGTTTTCTTTTCTTTTAATTGTGTTCCTTTTAAGTGGACAGTCTGTTTTATTCAGATTTAGTAAATATTTAAGCATTAAGCAAATAAGAAGGCATGACTAAAGTTATTCATGAAATACAAGTGAATAAAATAAGAAGGAAATGACTGGAGTGCTAACGGTGTAAGACAGCTTATACAGGCTTTGCATGCTTCTGTCATGAATTCATTCATTTAGGAGATGGTCACCACACCATTATCTACGCCATGGTGTGGTGGACTCTGCCATATGCATTGGAGAGAGAGAGAAATCGAGCTCTGGTTCTTAGTATAGTCACTTCTCACTGAAATTCCAGAAAGTTCCAGCATTAGCAAGGGAGATGCTCAGTCCTGTCCTGTGAAAGCATCCTCCAGGGAAACAGGCCTAGTGTGTGAAGACAGCACCAAGACCTCAAGAGATATGAAGTCTCAATATGTAGCCCAGGCTGGCCTGATCACATAATCTTCCTCCCTGAGTTCTACATATGTTGAATATACCACCTTGGTATATTCAAAATGGCTTCTCTCTGTGTTCAAAGTGTGAATATACGCTTCTGCTTCCAGTAAAACTTAAATCTTCATGGATATTGAAAATTTCATTTACATAATGTATTACAGCACAATTATTCATACTATTACCTAGATTAGTATATTTTATTATTGCATTATTTTTATTGTTCATATTAATTTTGTATACATACCATCGATTGGTCTTCATGTAGCCATATCTAGCTGCAAGTGAGATGTATCTATATTGTTCTTCCTAGCATTTTTGTGCTTGGCAATAAAGAAGATGGCAGGAGAGGGTCTGTAAGATGGATTAGTGGTAAAGGTGCTTGCCATCAAGCCTGATGCTTGAGTCATATTCCTGAGAACCAACATTGTGAAAGGAGAGAATCATGACTCCTTTGTTATCCCCTGGCTTCCATATGTCTTCCATGGCCTTACTCTTACCAACTCTAACTTATATTGTTCTTTTCTACTGTAATGTTAAGATGAAACATATGTAAAATACATACATACATGATGCATACATACATACATGCACACACATATATACATGATATATACATATACATTAAGTGTATTATACCTCTGTGCATTTTTCTTTCAGGTTCAGTCTGATGCAGCTCAGAACTACACAATCTTCTATTCAATAAGTGGGCGTGGGGCTGACCAAGAACCACTGAACTGGTTTTTCATCGAGAGAGACACTGGGAATCTATATTGTACTCGGCCTGTGGATCGTGAGGAATATGAAGTTTTTGATGTAGGTGTTTTGTTGATAAATATGGCTCTATATTAATGAACTGTTTGTCTTCTGAGTCCTTGCTTGCTCTTGTCTTTCTGCATTCTGTTCTTGGAGGGCATCTTAGAGTCTGAGGAGAATAGCATGCACTGTGTGCTGGAATGCTTGCAGACCTTTATGTCAGCTTTGGTTAGGCAATCCTGAAATGAGGAAAAGAGGTTTAATTGTATTTGAACATAAAACTCAGTGCAGTTTTAGGAGTTTACATTAACTTGCCAGACCCTTTTTCTGGTCACTACACCTTTTTCAGTTTTTCAGGACAGGCCCACAGGTGACCTCCCTCCACTCCTCTAGTTCACTTTTTTGCCTTTATTTCCACGTTATTCTCTGATCATGTCTGATAACTAGATAAAGGAATAAACATTGGAAGCCAAGTACACTTAAAGGCTAATAGTTCAGCTTCCTTTTAGGAATAAGTGTACAGTTGGTGGGGGCAGTTGTCGATGGTTTCCATTGTAGAAGAGCATGTTTTTGCTGTCATGAGCTAATCGTGAGGCTGTGCAAGAAGACTCCCACTGGAAAGAAGGAGTCAGTTTCTAGAGGATGAAAGAGATTTTAAAGAATCAACCTGACTGGTATCTTCATGTGGCATTGTTTACCTCTGGTTAAGAAATTATTCAACCTGGTGTAATTACACACTGAGCAGAAATGAATTATGTCTGGTGTTACATTTCCTTTGATTAATAACCAGGGAGGGTATTAGTAAATATGTTTTGCAATAAGAACTATTTAAATTCACAGTTTATGAAGCACACAATAAGAGTCCAAAACCACGACTGGATGGTTTTGCTTTACGCTGCAGGATTTTTTTATATGGCCATGGGATTACGATTCTCCCAATGAAACTTACTGATGTCAGAGATATTAAAGACTGTCATCTGTGTCCCAAGAACAACCAATGCCCCCCCAATATTGCATATGGAATTTCATTTCTAGCTTCTCTATATTTTGACCTGTTCTTTTTCTCAAGTAGAGTGCTATTTTCCCCCCGCCCCCCAACACTGAATACCAGTTGTTGAGCATCAGTGTGGAGCAGTGATGAGGTAGCTCACTACTGAAAGAATTTGCAGGGAAACTTTCAAGGCATCTCACCTCCTCTGTGCCAGGCTGGTCGCTGATACTGCTTGTCTCTCTCCCACAGTTGATTGCCTACGCATCCACTGCAGATGGCTACTCGGCAGACTTACCTCTCCCACTGCCCATCAAAATAGAGGATGAAAATGACAATTACCCTCTCTTTACAGAAACAATTTATAATTTTGAAGTTCCAGAAAGCAGTAGACTCGGTAAGGTTGCTTCTATGTGAAACATGTTGTGTATAATTTTGAGATGCTGGGATTTTTATTGTTAGTGTTGTTTTGCATTTGTACATGTGTGTGTGTGTTTGTGTGTGCGTTTGTGTGTGTGTGTGTGTGTGTGTGTGTGTGTGTAGATGAGAGAACAATTTCCACTGTCATCTTCAAGTCCCAAGACTCTTTTTCAACAAAACCATCTCCCCACCTGGGGATTTTTATGTTCATGGACAGTAGATCAGGGGGTAACACAGATGTAGGATTTACTTATCAGAAGACACTAATCAAGTCCCATCAGTTGTAATCAACAAACCTCTTATAAGGAACTATAGGAATTTCTGCCATGTTCAATATGACACCAATTATCCATTATGGGATGTAGCAATTAGACAGGATTTCTATACTGCTTGTAGTATGCGTTTTACTTTAGCTTCTCATTGTGTGGTTTTCCCGTATCCTGTTTCTCCAGAGGAGACTCACAGGGTAGAATGAACAGTAAAAACTAATGTAGTTTAGATATTTCAGTGGGGCTGTGGAGAAGAATCACATGATACAGACTGACATGATACATGCTACAGCATTTAAGTTATTTTTAAATTTATGTTTTCTTGAACAACTTCACTACATACAATTTAGAATAAACACTGGGACAATGTGAGTGACATAGACCACACAGACCCATCATAAGCACTCCCTTCAATGTGGAAAGCAAATTATTTTATTTCTATGGATTGTCATAGCTTGTTTCTGAGGATTACATTATGAAGAATGAACACACACACACACACACACCACTACCACCACCACCACCACCACCACCACCACCACCACCACCACTACCACCATAAAGGTGAGCTGGGGCTCTGGCATAAAAGATGGCTAGTGTATTTTTCTCTAAGATGTCTGGTCACTGCTTCCATCCCCACTGTACTGTACCTGCAGTCCCATATCCCGCCTTTCCTTATGAAATCCCTGACAGGGGTGGTGGCAGTCTCTTTGAGTTCTCTCACTTGTCAGTATCATGCCAGAGGAACCATTCTGTCCTCACCTTCATGAATCTATGGGCCTATCACATTTTTCTCGTTTCTAAGAGGGGCAACTGGTTTCAGTTTGCCTTTGAGAACCAGGAGAAAACGCTTAGATTTTCATTGATCTGGGTTATTTGAAGCACACCTTACCATTAGGTTCAGATCTATTAATATTGTGAGACTCTTAAAGGAAAATAAATAAAAATAGATGAAATCAGAGTAGACATAGCAAGAAAGTTGGAAAGAAAGAGACAAAAAGAAGTGTCTTCAAAGGAGTGGGAGATGAAAGGGAAGAGGGAACTAAGAAGATCACCGCGGGGGCAAATGATAAGGCACAGCAGGCAGGGGGGCTTGCTGCTAAGCCCGATGCCTTGAGAGATTCCCAGGATTCATGTGGTAGACAGAAGAATTGATTCCTGCATCTCGTCCTCTAGCTTCTGCGTGCACGCTTTAACATGTCCCCAATAAATGAACAGACTGCATTTTAAAAATCAATTTGATCATTTACATAAGTATACTGTCTTAATTTTTACATTAATTGAAAGTCTAATAAAATTGAATTAGTTTATGAGACATATGAAATATGAGACATGTGAGAATATATATGCAAATTATACTCTCTCTATATGTATATTATATATATGTATATTATAATGTGTGTGTGTGTGTGTGTGTGTAATTTTAACTTTGTTTTGAGGTGGGTCTTGCTGCATAGCCCAAGCTTATCTCGAATTTCTAATCCTACTGCCTCAACCTTTTTAGTGTTGGGAATATACGCAGAGCCCACACCCTGTTCTGAAACTACTGTTGATTGACATTTAGTTTTTCATAATTTACTATCAAACATTTTAATCTGTGTCTGTCAATGCCAGAATGGTTGGATTCTCCATGGAAGTCTTCTTCCTGAGTCCTTTCAAAAGTTGTGATTTATTTGGCAAGAATCATATTTTAAATTAGGTTCCTACTGTCGTGTGCCAATTTGAAAAGTATATACACCAAATACATTGCCCTGTTCCGGAAGTTGAAATTTGCTTTCTGAACACATAGGTACTGTAGTGGGAACGGTTTGTGCCACTGATAAAGATGAACCTGACACTATGCACACACGCCTCAAGTATAGCATCTTGGAGCAGATCCCACCCTCACCTGGACTCTTCTCTGTGCACCCGGACACTGGTGTCATCACCACCGTCTCTCACTACATGGACAGAGAGGTAATGTCCGTACTGTAGAAAGTCATTCACTGTGGCTTTAACCCCTTTTCCCACTTGCTATAACTTACTGTTCTCTTATTTTACTTGAATAAGAATTCCTGGGATGTTTCCTGGTCTTAAAACTTTTCTATTTCTATATGAAGGAAACCCTCCTAAATAAAAATAAAATTTGATTGGTATGTTTGTAAGGAAGGGCACAATGCATTTTTTAGGAAAAGGACTATGTATTCTTTCATATCCTTTAGTGTGTAAGGCTAGTTGGTTCCAGAGTAGCAAGGGCTCAGTCTTCATGCAGGACATAGGTTCAACTTCTTTTGTTCTTATACCAATTCAGTTAGTGTAGTGTAGAACAGGAGAACTGATCCTGCATCTCGTCCTCTAGCTTCTGCTTGTGGGCTTTAACATGTCCCCAATAAAGGAACAGACTGAATTTTAAAAATCAATTTGATCATTTACGTAAGTATACTGAGTCTTAATTTATATTTGTAAAATGTGCAGTTTTTACAAAGGAAAGCATTAGTTGGGATACAATTAAATTAATTAGTAATAGTATATGGTCATGTGTGTGGTGATTGTATTCAGTTTCTTTATGTGAAAATTACTCTGTGTTTAAACTTATTTACTTGATTGATTAGGAAGGCTTAATACATATCCAATCTGTATGTGTGAAGTATAAGGGTTAGAGAAATTGATTGATTGGCCCAAGTCAAATTATTTTCAGAAGTCTTCGGTCTTTTGTTATTAATTTTTTGCTTGTTTGGTCAGATTATTTAACTCAGAGTCAAGTCTAATTTACTGAAGATTAGCGACATTGTCTTAGTCAGGGTTTCTATTCCTGCACAAGCATCATGACCAAGAAGCAAGTTGGGGAGGAAAGGGTTCATTCAGCTTACAGTTGCAAATTGCTGTTTATCACCAAAGGAGATCAGTACTCAAGCAGGTCAGGAAGCAGGAGCTGATGCAGAGGCCATGGAGGGATGTTTCTTACTGGCTTGCTTCCCCTGGCTTTCTCAGCCAGCTCTCTTGTAGAACCCAAGACAACCAGCCCAGGGATGGCACCGCCCACAAGGGGCCCTCCCCCTTGATCTCTAATAGAGAAAATGCCACACAGCTGGATCTCATGGAGGCACTTCCCCAACTGAAGCTCCCTTCTCTGTGATAACTCTAGCCTGTGTCAAGTTGACACACAAAACCAGCCAGTACACACATGTACAAAGTAACTTTATTGGTTCACTTCCAATGTTCCCACTACAGCTAGGATAACATATTTAGAATGATTGCTATGACAAGGACAAATGCTATGAAAAAAATTCAGTGGAGTGTAACTCCAAAAGGGAAGAGGGAAGAATGTGGGAATCTACAGAAAGGAATACAAATTAGTAGAAATGTATTAGATAGCATTATTTAATTTTTTTGTAGCATTGGTGAAACACGGACAGTAGCAACAGTATTAGTTGCTTTTCCATTCTTGTAACCAAATACCTGATAAAATTAGTGTAAGGAATGAAGGGTTTATTTTGGCCCCTGTTCATGGGTGTTGTCCACAGGGACAGGGAAACCATGGTGGTGGGCCCTTGAGGCAGCTCAGTTCCTGAGCAGGAAGAGAGGGAGGAATTCTGCTTGCTCAGCTAATCTTCTCCTTGTTATAAAGTCCAGAACTTGGCCTGTGGAGCTGTGCTGCCCACATTTAGATGGAGACTTTCCATCTCAGATACAGTAAGCTCCCTTGCAGACTGACCTACCTGAATGATTGTTTCCATGGTTACTTTAAATCCCACCAGGCTGATGATGGATTTATGGTTCTCATCTTGCTTCTTCAGTTTTCTTTTAAGATATTCTCTTCTTAGCTGTTTTCTTTTCCCTGTGCCGGAGAAGGCTATCACTCATCATGTCTCAGCTCTGCTCATCATAGCATCTTCTACATGATTCTAACCACCTGCCTATGGAAGGCTACCTCCCAATTGGTAACATGGAGTATGGGCCAATATCTAGGTGTTGCTGGTCCTTGTTTATTAGATCTTCATTAGGTAAATACAATCCTATGTGGGCAGAACAAAACTTGAGTTTTCAGCCCTTTTTGCTCCCCTCTGTAACATTGCTGCCCTTTAAAAGCTGTCTCATTCCAATGATGGCTGGTGGCAGCCTGGCCTACCTGTCTATATAATTTGTCCCTGCATATCATTTAACCGTATCTTACTTTCCTAAGTGGATAATTGGTTATCAACTCCTACCCTACTGTCATTGCGAAGTACATTTCATCTCCAGTTCCCTTTGCTTTTGTTTTTGCTGCTTAGGTTTGAACCACCTGTCTAGTGGAGCGTTCACTGCTGTTAACCATGATGTCCTGTCTACTTACTCTAGACCAGTGGTTATCAGCCTGTGCTGCAATCCCTTTGACGAAACTCTATCTCCAAAAATATTTTTATAACAGTAGCAAAATTACAGTTATAGAGTAGCAATGAAAATAATTTAAATTTTGGGAGTCACCACAACATGATGAGCTTAGAGAACAACTGTTCTACACAACACATTTGCTGAAGAGTATCGTAAAACTTAAACGTCATTACTTCGTAGCCCATCTCTGACTTTCCTGCTTCCTGTTAGGACATGTCTAAATTCTCATGTCTTCTCCAAATTACCTTTCTCTTACAAAGTTTTAAATATACCTAAATATATAAATCAAATAAGAACAAGCAAAGGAATGTGATAAACAGGTTTTATTTATGAGCACAAACAAGCATCTGAGCCAGTTAATTGTTTTCTTTCAGGTTGTAGACAAGTACAAACTGATAATGAAAGTCCAGGACATGAATGGTCAATTTTTTGGACTAATCAGTACATCAACTTGTATCATAACCGTGCAAGATTCCAATGACAACGCGCCCACATTCAGACAAAATGCTGTAAGTTTAGGAAACCCAAATCTTCTTTGTTTTAGCTTTTTCTTTTTATTAATTTGGGCTTACAAAGGTTTTGCCATATTTGAGGCAGGTGCTCATTTATGAGTAAAACTGCAATTCAAATATATAACATACACATCTACACATAGCCTGTTTCCTAATTTTAGTATTGTGTGATCTACCTCTTGTTAAAGTATAATAACATTAGTCTACATTTGTAGAAAATATTCTTTATCTTAAATTTCCACGAAACAAGACTTATCTGTAATCATGTTTGTAGGTAACCTATTTAAACCCTATGAAAATAGGTTCTTTTAGAAATTAAGAAACATTTTACTCTGTGAAAAGTTTTCTATTACAAGTAAAATTTTAATGACTTTTTTCCTTCCAGTATGAAACTGCTGTGGAGGAAAATACATATAATGTCGAAATCTTGCGCATACCTGTAGATGATAAGGACTTGGTTAACAGTGCCAACTGGAAGGCAAATTTCACCATCTTAAAAGGAAATGAAAACGGGTGGTTCAAAATCACAACAGACCCAGCGACGAATGAGGGTGTTCTGTGTGTTGCGAAGGTAAATGGGCGAGTGAGAACTGTATGATCATCTTGATGGCTTCATCAGAATTCTATAGTAGCCAGTGAGAAAGAGAACAGGTTAAAGTGTCTGTGCCCATGTGACTACCATCTTTCTTGCCTCCTAGTGTATGCCAGGATACTAGTGAACCATGATGATTTCTGTATCCCCAGTGACATCCCTCCCAAACTTAGTGAGCTCTATTTAAATTCTGCTGTATTAGTATAATTCTGTACAATCCACTGTCTTTTCAACTTACATTCCTGAGCTTGGGTCTATGTTTATAAAAGATACATCATTTTAATACTATGGTGTCCATTTGAGACTTACCTTCTCCAGGGCCTATTCTCAGTGTAAATTAGGAGCCCCACATGCTTCTTATTCTCTCTAGAGATGCGATATGTCTGTTTGAATTTTAACCCTGACAATGCTGAAGGTGAATACAGGATTATATAAGACATCTCCAAGTACATCTATTTTTATTGTGCATATGGTTATTTGACTGGATGCTATGGTCTTGGGCTCAAGTTTTTAGGGCAGGAAGGTCTTTGTTTGACAAGATCATTTGTTTTTATATTTCCCTCCTAGAATAAAAGATAACAGTGTCCTGTGGGCAGGTATTATGTCTGTTTACTGAGTAAGGACCACTTGCCTGTTAATGAAAATATAATGGTAGCCTCATTTGATTTAGTTGTTTTCTTAAGAAAGCTCTAAGAGATTGTACATCGAGGCCTAGAAAATTTGTCTGAATGATGTGAAATCTCAGGCATCCATTTCAGCATGTTCCTGCTTCACTGGTTCATTTACTAAATTTTAGATATATAGACTAAAACATTTTCTCCCCAGTAAACCTTGAAACATATTTATTTCTGTTATTTATAACATGACAATTTCACTTATATTTATAATTATGCACAAAAATTCATAGTTTTGCATTTAACATAATTTATAATCCTACATACAGTGAGTACATTTAGTATTTAAAAATAATCAATAGGTATGAACTGTTCTATACATACACATAACATAATTATCTCTACATATATCTTAGATGTTTCTTCTCCTAATTTAGGAGGTATTAATGCCCCCAACATATCATATAGTAATGAATAATGATAATAAGCAGATTGATAGTCATAGAGGAAAGTCAGTCCCTGAAAGGCCAAAGGCAGTCATCCATCCTGGAATGAAAATCTGGCTTATAAAATTCCCACGCTGGTTACCCTTCCATGACACCATGCTCCAGCAAGCTCACTTTCAGCGTAGTCACATCACGGTGACTGTTTTCAGTCTCTTCTCACAGAGCCCAGTTAGTCTCATGTCTGAACCCTCTAACACTGGCAGTGAATCGTCATTTACCAAATACCAGGCATATCAAGCACTTACGTGAGCATAGACTATTCATTACTTAACTTACAATTAATAAATGTATGATTTACTTCAATTTGATTGATTCTAATAATTAAACTATTCATAGATTCATTTAAAATTAAAAATATCTAGTGAAATTACCTGCTTCTACTTTAATAACTGGGTTCTTCTAGAGGAATCAGTAACCATTGCCAGCTTCTCATTTGACATTTCAAAGGGCTCTCTCTCTCTCTGTCTCTCTGTCTCTCTGTCTCTCTGTCTCTCTGTCTCTGTCTCTCTCTCTCTCTCTCTCTCTCTCTCTCTCTCTCTCTCTCTCTCACACACACACACACACACACACACACACCATAGGCTCATAGAATCTGTTTGAAAACGTTGAGTCAAGACTCATACATCTATTTCTAAAGTGGACTTTAATATCTATTCAAGGAAGAAAATCAAGTATGTAACGTCAGCATGTAGCAGTGAAAATTCTGATTCAATGACTATGAACTGAACCTTGGGAATCCATGTAGATTCCCTCACAATGTTTTGATATGCAGCCATCCCTGGAAACCTTCCTCCTCAGCCATGCCTACCCTTAAACTTGATTTACTACAGTAGTCCCCTTGAGTTTTGTTTCTCTAATTTGTGTCTAGGATTTACATTCCTACCCAGACCTGAGATTTGTCTACAGTTCCTTTCTTTTGTATGGTTGCTGTTAGGAGTCATTATTACTTTAGTTTTGTAAAGTAAGCAGGTGCTGCTCAGCTGGCTCAGTGAGTAAGAGTGCTTTACTTTCAAGCACGAGGAACTGAGTCTGAATCCCCAGCACCAGCGAATGCTGCACTTTGGTTCAGTATGAAATCGTATCTCCAAACAATGTGGAGAGTGATAGACACAGACTCTAGAAGTCCAGCCTTCTCTGTCTCCAAGACAGAGACCTGTACATTTATGTAATGCAACACACATGCACTGACACACACACATACACACACACACACATGAACACACACACACATGAACACACACACACAATTTATATTCCTACTTTCTTGTGTTTTAAAAGAGAGTAGGAAAAAACCCAACAGCATTGAATTCAAATATTTACTAGACCTTCATAACCCCAGATGGTTATTTCCAATATTGCTTCCAGTTTTTTTAATAAGGAGACATAGTCAAAGAGAAGCCAGAAAGAACATGCTGTGGCCCATATAAGCAAGACCTGTCACTTGTCATGCAGCTGCAGCTGAATATCTACCCTTCTTTCCCAGCCCCGGAAGCCCCGCCCATTCAGCCAGAGCACTAGCCACCTGATGCAGTGAATTTATTATCACACACTGCTCTTCCAGCGTCATGTCATGTGGACATTTTTTTTATTTCAAATTTAACTTATCTGGCTTGATACAGTATCTTTGCATTGACATGAAAGGGTATTTTCTTATTGGAATTTTAATCACATTCTAAAATACCTCATTTTTCTAAATCAACTCTTCGGTTAATATTACTGTTTTTTTTTAACATTTTTAATCAATGCAATTTGTATCTTCCATGTTACATTCTATCATATATATGTGTGTGTTTTCATTCACAAAATCCTAGAAAACCAAATTCATCACAATAGCCAACACTCATCTTGACAGGTGAATGTTTCTAGGAAAAGACTTGTGCAGCTCTATCCTTAGGTACCTTTTAACCTCACGAGTGGTCTTTCTTTTATAAGTCAAACACACTAAGCATAACATTTGGAATTCACCATGACTTTGTTTTCCAAGAGTAGCTTTTCTTAAAAGTTGAAGTTCTTGGGTTTTGTTTGTTTCTTTGTTTTATTCTTGTTTGTCTGTTTGCCTATAAGTATTCTGTACACGGAGTTGGGTAGGTGGTTAGGTAAGGAGGAATTAGGGGATGGGAAAGAGTGACCATAATCTATTGTGTGATTAAAAATTATTATGTGTTATGTATATAATAAGCATACATACACACATATACATGCATAAATCCCTACTCAAAAGAAAAAAAAGAATGAGGTAGGTGAGTTTGGTTACTCTAGAAGAATTCTTCACTTCCAATAGCCTAGCTTTTCATTGTTAGTCAGGACCATATCCTAGAGAAGAAGGTACTTTATATCTTCTTTTATACATGGAAGAGTTGAATAATCTGTTGACTGAATCAAGAATTACTTCGGTATATTTCTCTTAGTTGTCTAGAACTTGCCAATTTGTCTTGATCCAAATAAGCTTGGATGGATAAAGAACAGATCTTGGTCTTTTTTTCCATGGAAAGACCTGGAGCCTCTCTCCATGTTTTTTTTTTTTTTTTTTTTTTTTTTTTAGGAAATTTGTTAAACTTCCATGCAGATGTGAGATATTTCTGAAAATTTTTTTTAAATGTGTAACTTAGTAGAGAGAGAACTTGCATTCTTTGCCACCCTGACTTTGAGCCTAGAGCTGGTGGGAAGATGCTGTGAGGCTTTAGAAAGCTAGCCTGGATCATGCAGCTGCACTGAGCCGGAGCCTTCAGGCTTACCTCATTTCTCAGTGTGGTCCACGTCTCTGTGTGGCTGCCCCCGCACGTGATTTGTGAGCTGGTCCTCAGCAGCATCTAACAAATGGATCTCCCTCTTCTTGCTTCTCGCTTCCCAATTCTGGGATCGGAATAAGAATAACTTCATATGCATGCCCTAGGTTCTAAGACTGAGCAAATATTTTTACTTTTTAGAGGATAGTAACCTATTAATATTTGGTATGAGGACAGTATGAAAATAATTTTATCCACAAGTTATTTTAAATGATATGAATGTTTGTATTATGTATGCATTCCTTATGTAGGTAGTGCCCATGGAGGCTAGAAGAGCCTGTCAAGTCCCCTAGAACTACAATTATAGGCAGCTGGATGCGAACTGCCTGACAAGGATTCTAGAAACAAAATTCTGATGCTCTGGGACAGCAGCAAGCACTGTTAACCCTTGAAACATCTCTCTAATTCCTCATATATCTTTTTTGGATTTTGTTCAATATTCGGCCAGTGACTATTTTGATAAGTATAAGGATAATCAGAGAAAATATCCTATGATTTCCTTCACGGTAGAGCAGAATATAATGTTTTATGCATTTTGCTAGGCTGTTGTGTTTTTTTTAAAGTCACATAGCTAAGGCATTTATTTTAATGTTCCTGGAAGCCGATGAGCCAAATTATTAGAGATTAAAATGTACCCATTAAGGAAACAGTCTGTGGCCACTCTGCCTGTCTTCAAACTCTTACCCAAATGAAACCTTTTGACTTTAGAGATTCTCTCTCCTTCACACTGCTGCTGTGTAGAATGGGGGTAATGACATTCCTGCTGCACATGGGCATGGGGACTTAGTGAATTCATACTCCCTCTTTAAAGCTGTGCTGTATGTCAGCAGTGACCATCATGGAGTTGATCGTGTTGATAGTCTTCTGCATTTCTGTTGAGAGAAGTCCATGTGGTAAATGACAGACAGTGTCAAAGTTTAGCCTTATACTGTCAAGAATAAAATTTGTGTAACAAAAGGTAGTGTTTCATCATTCAGGAAGAAATCATTGAAAACCAAAATGGATTGCTAAGAAGAAACAAGACCCTTGGTATATTTTGATTAGAGGAAATACAGACTACAGACACCTCACTTAGATGTCTCATATAAGGATACTTAAAGTAGATATTTTGGAGTCAAGTTAAGAGGACACACCAGTAATCTCAGCACTTATAAGGCTGAGAAAGGAGGGTCATCCTACAGCTTGAACAACACAGTGAGTTTCACACAATAAGACTTGGTTTTAACTGCACAATGATGAAAATATACAAATGACAGAAACAGAAATGAAATCAAGCAGATTCTCAAAGCCCCACAAACACAACAAAACACAACAACCAGACATTTACAATGCCCACCAGTAAGAAAGTAAACAAAATCTTTTCACCTTTTAGAAACGTGCAACTTTACAAGACTTCTCAAATACCAGAGTTAGAGCCTAAACCCAGCCTATTAGACACTGACATAACTCTGTAGTACTCCCAGGTTCAGAATAAGTTTCCTTAAAGGAACAAAACTAACAAACCCCCAAATCGTTAAGGGATTTCTTTCCCACTGCGATGTAAAGTTATCTTTGGAGAGTTTGGAGGTGAGCCTTGGCCAAAGTTGGTTAGCACATGGGTCACAGCTCCATCAAGGGAGGGAAGTCACTATTAATAAAGCATGAATGTGAATGAATTATGCAGTCTTACCCATGTGACTAGTTACTTAAAATATCAAATGTACTGCGTACTGAGGTGACATGCATATTCTCTATTTGAAAGCCGCTGGATTATGAAGAAAATCGTCAAGTGACCCTAGAGATTGGTGTGAACAATGAAGCCCCATTCATTAGAGATGTAGCAAACCGAATACCCACTCTGAACCGGGCCATGGTCACAGTCCATGTGAGAGATCAGAACGAGGGGCCAGAATGCAAGCCCCCTGAGCAATATGTGCGGATCAAAGAGAACTCAGCAGTTGGGTCTAAGATCAATGGCTACAAGGCCTATGACCCTGAAACCAGGAACAGCAATGGCTTAAGGTACACGAATCTCTGCACTGTGTGCTAGTGAAGTTGCCATTATTGAAACAGGTAACTTATTTTGAGGTATATTATGACTTATAAAATTTCTTTTTATTAATAGGTACAAAAAATTGCAGGATCCTAAAGACTGGGTCAGCATTGAAGAAATTTCCGGGTTGCTAACCATATCAAAAGCCCTAGACAGAGAAATCATGGCTCCAAGAAATGACTTATACAATATTACAGTCATGGCAATTGACCAAGGTAACAAAGTATTAATTTGGACTTGTATAATAGAATGGAAGAATAAATTGTAATTATTCTTATGGCGAATTAATATTGTGGTAAATATATACAATTCTTGAAAATGACCTTAAGAAAACTAGCATCTCTCTTGTCCTAGGAGATGACTTTGGTGAGAAGATACCATTTATTTCTGGTTTTGTTTATTAGTTTTGCTTCGTTGTTTTGGTTTGTTTGTGTAGCCAAAGCTGCTTTTAAATTCATCATATAGCCAAGGGTGACCTTTATCATTCCTGATCCTCCTGCTTCAGTATACTGAGTGCTTCAGGGTTGCACTCCACATTCAGAAAGATGTTTTTGTTGTTGACATAGAGTCTTATTATGTAGCCCAAGATGACGCAAGTCCACTATAAGACTCAGGCTGATCTTTAAGTTGTGGCAATTTTCCGGCCTTAGTCTTGCCTGTTTATAAGTATGAGCCATCATGTCCAGCTAAATAGCACATGTCCCATTTATCTTTATATTCCATCTCCAAGAACTTAGTCTTTGCACAGCTTTGTGGTAAAGGACAGTAATCAAACTTAGCCATGAGACTACATGCAGAGATCTCCTCAGACCTTTCATGTGTCTTGGTATCACTTTACCTGGGGGCTTCCCCCATTAATTAATTAATTTTTAGAGAAGCAATTAATTTTAATTAATTTTAAATCAATTAATTAAAAATAACTTTAATTAATTTTTAATTAATTAAATGTACATGCTGATTGAAGATTCCCCTCTCTCACCTCCTCCCAACCCCTCCCTCTCATATCACCTCCTCCCCATTTATTTACCCCTTCCTCATAAAAGGGGTGGCTTCCCATAGATAATCAAAGTGCATATCAAGTTACAGTGGGAGTAGGCAAGACCAGGCAGTCCAGTCAGGGGAGAGGGAGCCAAAGGTGGGCAAGGGTTGGTAAGGGTCCTACATGAAGACTCAGATGCTCTTCTGATACATATGTGTAGGCGGACTAGGTCTGTGCCATGCCTGCTCTTTGGTTGGTGGTTTAGCTTCCGTGAACTTCTATGGGCCCAGGTTAGTTGACTCTGTCGATTTTCTTGTGGTGTCCTTGACCTTTCTTGCTCCTTCAGTATTTTCTCCTCCTCTTCCTCAGAATTCTCAGAGTTCTGCCTAATGTTTGGCTGTGGGTCTCTGCATCTGTTTCCATCAGCTGCTGAGTGACGCCTCTCAGAGGACAGTCATGCTAGGCTCCTGTCTGCAAGTACAGCAGAATACCAAACAGTGTCAGGGGTTGACTCTCTCCTGGGATGGGTTTCAAGTTGGGTCAGTCATTGATTGGCCCTTCCTTCAATTTCTGCACCATCGCTATACCCGCACATCTTGTAGGCAGGACAAGTTTTAGGTGGAAGGTTTTGTGAGTAGGTTGGTATCCCCATCTCTCTTTTACTCATTTAGCTCGCTATTAAATCCTTCTAAATGTCAATTCTAGTTTTTAAAGTAAATTTTCTCTACCCATGCCTTTATTTGAAATAACAATAATTTCAATGTGTTATATTACCTTGAATTAGAATCTTTGGGTGTGAAACTTTTATGTAATATATTAAAACCTCCCTATGGGTTTGAATGCAACCTGGGACTAGAATAATATTTCTATGAGCACTTCATCATGATTCATTGACACCCATGACTCCAAGGAAAAAGAGCATTCAATTCAGCCTTTACTTCTATCATAGTAATTCTGGCAAAGGGCTTGTTGAAATGTGTATCTTATAGTATCATCAGCAAGAACCATCTTAGACAACCTATAGCCTTTACTCATTTATAATTTCATTCCCCATTCATCTAATAACCAAGGATTATATTTTCAGGAAGAATAGATTCTCTCTGTCCCACTCAACAACCATGCTTCCACGTGACATGTTGCAGAAGTCACAAGAGCTGCGAATAGAACTGACTTAGACGGCCATGATGGATAAAGAAAACCTGCCCCATATACACAATGAGATTTCATGTCTCCGTAAAGAAAAATAAATAGTACATTTTCAGGAAATGGACACAAGTAGAATTCATTATGTTAAGAGAAAAGAGCTAGACTCAGAAAAACAAATACCATGTTTTCTCTCATGTGTTGGACCTAGATTTAAAATGATGTATTTGTGTGTATATAAAAATAGAGATTACGATTTATTTTGCTTTTTGGAGACTCTAAGACAAGAATCTGAGACCAGCACTGAGCCTTGTCCCTTTCCCCTCTCAGAGGGTAAATCATGCACAGGAACACTTGCGGTGAACATTGAGGATGTAAATGACAATGCACCAGAGATAATTCAAGATTACATTGTCATCTGCAAGCCAAAGATGGGGTATACGGATATCTCAGCCATGGATCCCGATGAGCCCATCCACGGCCCTCCCTTTCAGTTCAACTTGGCAAACTCTTCTCCAGAAGTCAACAGGATATGGACCCTCAAACAAGTTAATGGTATTCCGGAAAGATAACCGTTCATGTGATTTGAAACCGCAGAATAACTGTTGGAGGGCTTGCACAAAGTATGACGCAAAAGTTTAGGGTGTTAAATTAGTTTTGCCCAATGCATGTATCTGTGTGTTCATGCATGCAAGTGTATGTGCATGTGTGTGCATCTCTCTGTAGTATGTTTATGTTTGCCTGTGTATGTGTGTGCGCACATGTTCATAGACACTAGGAGAGGGTGTCAGATTCCCTGCAACTGGAGCTATAGGCAGTTATGAACTGTCCAATATGGGTGCTGGGAACTGAACCCTGACCCTCAGGAAGAACAGTAAGTGCTTTCAACAACAGACCTACTTTTCCCAGCTCCTAATACCATATTCTTTCAATCGACTTAACTTTATGATGTTCTTTCTGCCTAGAAAAATTACCTTCACTGTGTCTCAGTTTCATGATAACATAAAAGTTATGCATTGCTTGCTACTAGTCAATAAGCTGCCTTCCCTGAGTATATGCACAGGATGAGTCAGGCAGGCACCACAGATCCTTAGCCTCTGAAGACTCTTCCCAGAAGTTTCTGGAGGGTCCTGTGACATTTTCCATCATGTGTTATAACACCTCACACCTTGTATGAGTACGGTTTGCTAGCTGTCCTCTCTCACTTTCAGCACTGAGCCCAGGACCTAGCACATAATAACTACTTAAAAAGTTATTACTTAATCAATGCTTTGAAGAAAGAATACCTATGAAGGAAAAACAGTGCAATAGGCAATAGGGATGGGGTGTCATCAGAGTTTGAAGGGTTTCTTAGGAGTGCTGAGTGCTTGGATATAAGGAAGGATGAAGTTAGGCGGTGAGGATTATGTCCTAAGCTGAGGAGACTGGCCTTTGTACTGTAGGTGACAGTGGGGTATGGATTGGGGCTATGGCAAGGAGGCCATCTTGCATCCAGATGTATGTCTTATGTAGCTGACAGTAGTGTCAAAAGATAATTGGGAGCTGAATAATAAGGAAGATCCAAGGTTGTTGAACTATGACCAGTGTATGAGATGGCTTTAGCTTAGCCAGTGGTCTTTAGAAAGATCAATGTTTTGCACAATCTTTCCTTAGATATGTTGCTAAGTACTCTGATAGAATCCAAGAACTATTTATAGTTTTCCAGCAAGCTTTCAGGTGCAGGTGTAGCCCAAACCCAAGAGTTCTAACAGACATTTAAGTTGTACAGATTCCAGGAGCTTTCTGGGCTGTATTCTATGCTGCATATGGTCATGTTTTTGTGTCATGAGAAGTATAATTAGCTCTGTTATGGAGATTATTTCTACATGCAAGGCATTCATTAGACAGGAAGTACTATGCTTTCTGAAACATCATCTTTTCTAAGGGGGTTAAAAGACACCAAAAAGTAAATAGCTTAGTGCTGCATATAATTTTAGGAAGCAGGCTTCCCCTTGCCTGGTCTCCTTGTCTGGTGTAGTGGCCGCTTGTGACTTAGCTCTGAGATCATGCCTCCACTGGGTCCACTTCCAGCCTGACCCCGTTCCAACTGAGAACACCTGGAGCTACCGCTCCCATTCCACAGGCCTTTCACCCCTGTGGCTGGTCTGCCAACCACCAACAGCTGCTCTGGTCTCAGCTCCGTGCTAGCTGTCACTGTCTCCACTTGCTGCTTGCCGCGTGTCCTAACGGCCACCCAGGTCTCACCCAGCTCCGTGAAAGGAAAATACTAAATACTTTTATATTTCAAAACTAACCAGATAACTCAAAGGCTGGGCAAAGAATATCTCGTCCCATCCTCCTTGGCCTCCGCAGGCACAACTGTGGAGGCCACAAGCTATCGATGCCCTAAGAAATTTACAAGTCTGTAGCTCTTGGTCTGCCTTGCAATCCTCTTCTCCCTTTTCTTCCTGTCCTGCCCAGAAATTCTGCCTCCTCTTTTACCCAGCAATTAACTTCTGCTATCTTTATTTAGCCAATCAACAATTAGGGAAACAGGAGGATTCCTTCTACAGCTTAGAGTATGAAAACTGAGAACATTCTTTGTGCATCTGCAAGTATTGGTTCTTTAACAGCATTTGAGCTGGAATTAAAGAAAAATTTGACCCTGGCATTAAGAGACAATTCTTACTGTGTATAGATCAGGGGAAATAAGATATTGCTGGGATGCTACTAGGTCATTTCAATACCAGATTGGTATTGTTTATTACTATTATGATTATTTTGGCCTTTTGAAATAGGGTCTCATGAAATATCTCAGGCTAGCTTCAAATTCACTGTCCTACAGGCCCCCGTTTAGTCTCAAGTACTAGGAACTTAGGTGTACATTCTTTACCTGGATTCAAATTTGTTTTTTAAGGCTTTCTTCCATAGAATTTCTAGGGAAACATGACTAAGGAAATGTTAATTCCTGGGAAGGGTTGAAGGCATCAAAGGCAGCCCCCTTCAAATTTTTTGAATTTGGTGATTTTGTTTTTTTGTTTGTTTGCTTCCCAGCAAGAGTGGTACAATAGATTCCAAGGAAAGAATAAGCACTCATTACAGATAGCATTGGGCTAGGGAGAGCACAGTCGATAAAGTGCTGTCTATGCAAGCACGAAGACCCGAGTTCAGTCCGCAGAGCCTACGTGAAAACATCAGGATAGAGTAGTACCAGTTTGTACTGGTACTCAGGACATGCATGGGCTTGGTGGCAGGCAGACCAGCTTAACCTTCAAGTGCTAGGCAATGAGAGATGCCAAAAGCAAGGTGGACAGTTCCTGAGGAGTGATCCTGAGGAGTGAAGCTCTTATGGGATCTATATTTAAGTATGCTCATGTGTGCACCCGTCCATACAAAAATCAATCGATCAAAATGAAATCTTTTTATTTTCTCCAAAGATACGGCTGCCCGCCTGTCCTATCAGCAAACTGCGGATGTTCAAATATACACCATTCCCGTTACTGTAAAAGACAGAGCGGGCCAATCTTCAACCAAAATCTTGAGGGTCAACCTGTGTGATTGTACTCATCCCAGCGAATGCCTGCTCAGGTCCAGGAGTGCAGGGGTCAGCCTGGGGAAGTGGGCCATCCTTGCCATCTTGCTGGGCATCGCACTGCTATTTTGTAAGTACTTTCATTCACTCGAAGATAAAAGGAAAAATAATGGACCAGAGTATCAAAAAGGATCTTGGGAAGTGAATAGAGACAAGCAGCCATCAGCAGTGAGTCCTTCCACAGGTTACCGTTGTATTCTGTGGTAATTGAGTCACTTGTCACTATATGAGGAAACATAACCCTTTCTGAGACAGGTTACGTGCTTGGACAGAATTGATAAAAAGTCTTTAGCTTACTTATTTCTGCTTCCTGTTTTTCATTTGTAGAGACAGCCTACTCTTTCGGGGTACAATCCAGTTAATTGATGTGAAATTCCTAGACTAGTACATTCTAAGTTTCTAACACTCATTGATCAGTTTTCACAAAGCCCACCCAAAACAACAACAACAACAACAAACAACAAAACAAACAAACAAACAAAAAACCAAACCACCCACTAAAGCTCAGAAAATGGTACTGGGTAGGATTCATTGTTGAACAAAATTGAAAAATTAAAAAAAAAAAAAAAAAAAAACAAGAGCCAAACAAACAACAAAACAGAACCACAAAATTTAACAATCACCAAAATGTTTTGTTTTGACAGGAGGGAGAAGTTGGATCACAGTAAGTAGGAGGACCATGCTGCTGTGCCCATGTTAGGTCATCACTCTTGGCCACACATTTCAACACATGTTTAAATCCCCAGTTCATGCCTACATGACATGATTTGAAGAGTCAGCTGTGTGGCATACCCAAAGAGACAGGCTTTCAAACACTACATGGTAGGATAAGTTCTGAAGATGTCAAACAATGGTGTGGAGACTCCTGTGTCTAGACAGAAGTGATCAAAAGGAGAAGGGTCAGTAAATGAAGCCAGAGGGAGAAGGGAGGGATGGGGAGGGACAGTGATCCTTCAGGGACAGCTAGTATGAATATCAGAGCCATTTGTGCAGTCTGAAGACATCTGTAACAGGGCCATCATTGAGCGCATCTGAATGAGAAACATAGCGGTGTTGGTGTTGTCACAGTACATCAAATCTGCATGTTAACATTGAAGATCTTGCACTTTTTATTCTTGTTTTCCTGTTTGGTTGTTTGGTTTGGTTGTTTTTTTGGTGTTTTTGTTTGTTTGTTTGTTGTTTTGAGACAATGACTCACACTGTAGCCCTGGCTGTTCTGTAATTTGCTGTGTAGACCAGGACCAGGCTGTGATTTTCATATCATGAATTATTCATAATTATTTTCTTTCAACAATTTAAGGGCTTAAAATCTTAGGTCATGGGCCATATAAAAACATGTGGTATGCTGGAATTGTAGCCATGGTTTGTCAGTGTGCTAGAGGGTCTTCTGGACCACTATAAATAGTTATTATTACTGTTGTTTTAGCGATCGTATTATCTTAAATCTTCTATTATTATGATGTAGGATAGAAGTCTAGATAAAATACAAAATGTGCTTAATGTTGTTTATTGAAGACAATCTTATCTAAGGGAAAAAGGGGGGCCTTTAAACTACTTTTTAGATTTTCCAGTTGGCAAACCGATATCCTGAGGATCAGTCAATACCATTAACGTTTGACTTAAATAAATACTAGCAACTTTTAAGATCTACAACTGAACTTATGATTCTAAATACTTTCACAGGAAGAGGGGGATTCCTTCTGTTAAAAATATCACCAAAACACACTTGCGATTACTGCACATTTCAAACTGTGCCTGTAAGTTTTGAAAGACAAGGATAATGCAAGGGAAGGCACAGTTAATATTCTTATTGTCCTCCTCTGGCCAAGGAACGAGTAATAAAGGGTGGTTGCTTTATCCTATGCTTGTAATTGACTACGATCTTTTAAAAATGTATTTCTTCTTCTTATTTTTACTTAGCGGTACTGCTAACTTTAGTATGTGGAGTTGTTACTGCCCGAAAAGGAAAACATTTCCCTGAAGATTTAGCACAGCAAAACTTAATTATATCAAATACCGAAGCCCCTGGGGATGACAGAGTGGTAAGCCATTTCCTTGGTGAACAGTTATCTCTATAGTTTTAAAATTCATCCCTGTGAAGTTAGTAGGAGTTAATTTATATTTGTAAAGGGTTGGAATCTTATAAACTGTAAGTCTTCAGTCTGTCAGTGTCCCGGAGCTTATGGTGTGGGACTTACTGAATGACATAAAACAAATTTGCTTTTCAAGTGTAATTTTTCTGATTTTGGTAGCATTAATTCAATCTTAGTCTTTTGTTATTGTGAATTTTTTTAGAACACCAATCACTCTGGTTGCTTTCTGCAGTGTGCGAGGTTCTTTGACCCCCACTGATGTCTTATTTTGTTATAATGCAGTGCTCTGCCAATGGATTCACTACCCACACTGCCAACAACTCCAGCCAAGGTTTCTGTGGCACAATGGGGTCAGGAATGAGGAATGGTGGTCAGGAGACCATCGAAATGATGAAAGGCCACCAGACCCTGGACTCCTGCCGTGCGGCTGGGCATCACCACACCCTGGATTCCTGCAGGGGAGGACACATGGAGACTGACAACTGCAGATACACGTACTCAGAGTGGCACAGTTTTACTCAGCCCCGACTTGGTGAAGTGAGTTTCCTGAGGTGTTTTACTCTGAAGTAGAGAACAATCAGACATTGATATTATAGATTCCTAGAACTGCTTTGCCTCAGTGCTTATGAGTCTCCTCTTGCTAATCATTTAAAAATGCTTTGGTTTGGTTACAGTTTTAATTATTTTGATTCCTCTGTCACATTCATTCAGTTTCTAGACCCTTACAAGATCCAAAGGCTTCTAATCTCTGCCCCTGAATGGTCATTTTTGGGTGTATCTCTGTCTTATAAATTCCTTTGATAAGAAAAGAATGTGAAGAAAAATTGTAGTTCCTCACAGATATGCATTTCCCAAATCACATTTGTATTTTGCTGTGAAAACATAAACCTCCCAATGCAGCTTTAGGCTAAAGACGGTCACCCTTTATTGAGGACGCCGCACACTTACCTTCAATCATGCATAGTTTACTTAGTTTAATTTTCTACTTTTCTCTAAGTGGAGGAGTTATCATTGCACACATTTATAGGGTGTGTCGAGGGATCACCTACGTATGCAATGTGGCAGCAAAACGACCCAGTTCACAGGGACATTTGAAATTTATTCTTAGTAATTTTGAAATACACAACACAGCATCATATGGATTGTTTTCAATATATAAAGCATACTACTCAGATATGAAGGGTCTTATCTAGAGAGAGGAAAAAAGAGTCAGGAAAAAAGTGGGTCTCTGTCTAAATCAACAGCGTTAGAAAGCTTTTAAAAACACAAACGCCTTTGTTTCATTCTAGGAGATTCTAATTCCACTGGGGTGTGTGTGTGTGTGTGTGTGTGTGTGTGTATGAACAAAATCTCACATGTGATTTTTATGTCAGGCAGGGTAGGGTAGGGGTCCTGTTTAAACATTCTTGCTTAATGAATCATGTCTGAATCAGAGGGAACTGATGTGCTTCCAGCAAATATTGTACCAGATGTGGTTAGTTTTGTGATGGATAGAATATGGGTAATATTCTAGAAGAGGGTTCTGGGTCATTGCATGCCCACATTATTATTATTTTTATCTCTATATTGTCACACTCAGGTGTTTACATGTTTTATATTTGAAGATGGCATTCATATGAGATTATGAGAACTGACAAAGCTCCAGACACTCATTTAGGAACATCCTTCAGTGTCACAACTGGTAATGGGGGAGAGGCTAGCAAGGTCATGGATCAAACAGTTGGTAGCAGTCAGCCGTGAGCTGAGGGTAAGGGAAGGCCTGTGCAGGTCAGCATAGGGAACCTTGACAACTGGAAGAAGGCCAGTGAGACATAGTACAGGGGTAGGAAAACAGGCCGTGGGACTTACTACTGAGGGTCTGGGGGACAGGACAGCAGGACATTGTACTGAGTGTAAGGCAGAGGTGGTCAAAGGCTTGGTTGCTCAGAGCACAAGGATAGTTTCTGCAGTGTGAGTTAAATGAATGCTTTTAATTTCATTGATTTTTCTGGGGTGTATCCCTGGCTTTTGGCTGTGCTGGAATGCAGTATTTTCTCATGTATTTCATCGCTACACACACACAATAGAGCTTTAGTTCATGATCACTGTTCCCTTATGACTGATGGGCATAAGGAGTGTACTTGCATCCAATGCTCTTTCTATCATTAGTTTCCAGAAATAAGAAAGTGATATTGGAGGAGAGGTTGACTTAAAGTAACACAAGTTAGTAAATTAAAGTTACTTCAAACCAGAACCATTTGGTATCCACCTGCAAATTCCAACCACTTGGCATATTGTCTCCATCATGTGAATTCAACTATAGGCATAACATTAGGGGATAAATATTTAATGATGACTTAAGTGTACTTAAATATAACATTTGTAGACCTATTTTTATTTTGATGAATTATTAAAATGAAAACTATACTGACTTATGATATGGCTGTAATATAGACCAATCATGTGCATTTTTTGTATGTAGGACTCCATTAGAGGACACACTGGTTAAAAATTAAACATAAAAGGTAAATAAAATAAATTTTCTGTTCATATGTTGAAGTTGTTTTAAAACAGTAATACAATTCTCTTTTTTGGACTTTACAGAAATTGCATGTGTGTAATCAGAACGAAGACCAGATCCCATCCCAAGACTATGTCCTCACCTATAACTACGAAGGCAGAGGGTCTCCAGCCGGCTCTGTAGGTTGCTGCAGCGAAAAGCAAGAAGAAGAGGGACTCGACTTTTTAAACAACTTGGAACCCAAATTTCTTACACTGGCAGAAACATGCACAAAGAGATAATACCACCAGGTTACAATTAGACATGGCCTTAGCAGACATTCCAGAAGTTTGAAACAATGATACTGCAAAACAGACTCACTACTTACACAAAATGGTCTTGAATTACGAAGGCTTGACATGTGATATTCTGACCAGAACCATTTGGTATCCACCTGCCTAGTCTAGTAGTAGGCTGACACATATTCGGGAGAAACCATTTATGAAATTCTGATATTTTCCCAGGGCTATGTGCTATGTGTAACTCTTCTGCAAAATGGAGCAGGAGCAATTCTGTCACAGGGTCATGACCCTGGCAGTGTGCAGGGCATGTATATCCAAGTGCTACTAAGGTTCAGCCACATTGTATGTCCAGGACCTTATGCACATATAATTTTCTCCATTTTACAGTCTTTTCCTACCAATTTGTATTGTTAAAACAATTTGTTAGCCGAGCGGTGGTGGCGCATGCCTGTAATCCCAGCACTCTGGGAGGCAGAGGCAGGTGGATTTCTGAGTTCGAGGCCAGCCTGGTCTACAGAGTGAGTTCCAGGACAGCCAGGGCTATACAGAGAAACCCTGTCTCGAAAAAACAAAACAAAACAAAACAAAAAAACTAAAAAAAAAAAAAACCAAAAAACAATTTGTTGCTGTCCACTTTTCAAAGAGGACAAGTTTTAAAACAGAGGACCAGAAGAGCTCAAGCTAAAGTAGTGGAGCTAACTGAGGTCTGCTAAGGACTTACACTGCTATGAAGATATTGTCCTACCAAATGAAACTACTAGTCTGAAAACAGTTAAGTTGTGCCAACATCACATCCTTCTAAAAACTGGTTTAAGAAACAAATAAAACATTAAGAATGTTTCACAACAGAACAAAACTTTACATTAAAACTTTGCAAAGCTGAAGATCTAGGGCTGCCTCCTTCTGTTCTCAGTATCCAATACTTCATTGGACTTTAGAAACAAAATTTTGCAAGCTAGTGTAATGTGTAGCAATTTTCTGTTTCAGCAGCATCTGAAACCAGTGTTTATTTGTAACCAAAGTACACACCAGAATAATGTTTAAAATGCAATGGAAACAGAGGAAAAGGGCAAGGATTGAAAATAAGCCTGTGTGTGGCTTATTTTGTAACAAGAAATCAGGATCTTAAAGGAACAGACTCCCTTCTGCCCGGTGACTGTGGGCTGTGTGCCACCTAACGTGTCAGCTCCAGCCTGCTTGAGTAATTTGTTTAAATTTAGGAACATATATTGTATTTTCAGTAGGGAAGAAAGAGACGGGCACATAGAAGAGTAGATTCACTTTGCAGGATATGTAAAAATTTGTACATCCAAACATTAGAAGCCAACTGTGGGATCTGCCCTCTACCCACCACCCTGTTGAGGCCTACAGCTTCCTGGCCTGCAGTTTACAGAAAGGATGTGGTTTTCTTGGGACCTAGTGTTGATAGCCGCTGAAATTACTTTTTTTTCTCCTCTTCTTTTCTTTTCCTTTTGTTTCAGGGGATCAGATTAGCTCTATGTACTGGCTAGTCTCAAACTTGCAGTTCTTCTGTTCCAGTCTCTGGGTTTTAGAACTCTAGGCAGATGCCACCATTCTTGCTACTGAGGTAGAGCCAGTTAATTGATCTTGTCCTTTTAGTTTGGAGCCTTATGGTGCTGGGAGATGGGGGGTGGGGGATGTTACCTTCCTGTTAACTCAGAATCTTAGCTGTGTTTCCAGAGCCCACTCACACTTTATGTGAAAGCAACTATGACAGCCGTCCAGAAACCCAGCCCTCCTGTTCCTGTCTGCCCGACACTGCTTGGAAGCCCTGCAGCTGGTTCACCGAGCTGGCAAAACTTCCAGAAACTCAATAACCCTTTGGTGTGCCTCTATTGTTATTTTCATCAGTTTGCTTTGTTAGTGGGGATTAATCACGACAGAAGAAGCAGGAATTTTGGGTCTACGCAGACAAGACATTTTTCAGACCTCTCGTTACTTGGAATCTGAAATCAGGAAAGGAGGCTGCAATGGGGGATACAGCTCAGTCTGGCATAGAGAGAAATCAAGGATTTGAATCCAAGCTCTGCATAAACAGGCGTGGTGGCGGCAACATGCCTGAAGCCCCAGCGCTAGGGAGACGGGGAGCAGGGCGATGGAGGGCATTCAAGGTTCTCCACAGTTACATGAAAACCATGAGGCCAGGTCAGGTTACGCGTGGCGAGCCTTTGTACGGCCAGAACTGTTGTACTCGTCAAACTACATGTGTATCTAAGATTCTGATCTGATTTCTAAGTTTTTCCTGTTTTTATTTTACCCTGAGGGTTACTTTCTTGATAGACTTTTGAATTGTCCTTTTTTTTTTTTTTTTTTTTTTTTTTTTTTTTTTTTTTTAGTTCACAGCATCATATTATTCTCTTCCGCACACGTCTAGGTGAAAATTGTGCTATTTTAGTGTGTAAGAAAAACAGCTTTCTTTTTGTAACACTTTACTCCCCCACAACCCCCTTTTATGAAAATGTACAGACCATTTTTTTTCTTACATTTATAAGGAAGCAGTTAACTGTCTAAAGAGCAATTGGAGTTTATTTTTCAATGTTATAAACAACTTTAATTTGACAACTAAGTTGCTTTCAAAACTTGTCAAATAAAAATAAACAAGCGTTGAATGTGTGAAATAGCACTACTTGATGAGGAATGTAATCCGGTGATGCTACGTTGGTTTCCTGTCTTTGCTGATTGTGGAGAGTAGAGCATCAAAGGTGAGAACCGCAGCACACTTGAAACGCTGAGGTCCAGACTAGGATGGAAACTAAGACGCCCCACGATGCCTTTGTTGTGTAGGGGTGGCTATGCTTTGGAACAGGTCACTGCACAATTGTCAACATCATCAGTGTCAGAGGTCTGTCTAAACTCCTCCCCACAGTTACCTGGCAACAGTCAGCTATGCTCCTCCCCATAGTTACCTGGCAACAGCCAGATCGGCCTGACCCACTATAAAAGGGGCTGCTTGTCCCCTCCTCCTGCTTCTCTTGGGCTCTTCTCTTCCCCCCTTTCTCCACAAGGTCCCAGCCAGCCTCTATTTCTCTACTCTCTCCCTCTCTCTGTCTTTCTCTGCCTCTGCTATGCTCTTAACGCCCTTCCCCACGCCCCGAATAAACTCTATTCTATACTATACTGGTGTGTGGCTAGGCTCTCAGGGGGAAGGGAGGCCTTGGCATGGGCAGGCTGAGGCAGCCCTTTCTCCCATACTTCACCCCCCCCCCCATTCTTAGACCTCTCTCTTTTTATAATCACAACAGTCAGTATGTACTGGGACTTGAAATTTTTAAGGCAAGTTCTCCAGATGAGGACCGCCTGGAAGAACTCATAATCTGGCTCTGACTGAAGTGAGGACTGGTAAAATATTTGAACTTGATGATGAGTAATCGCTCTTAAGGGCTGAGCCATAGCTTCAGTCCCTTTTATCTCTGGTGTAGGAATTTACTAATAGCATAGAGGGTCTGTATTTTTGTGACATATGTCGCATGCACTGACATTTTTTCTACTCCACACAAAGAAGCCATCAGGATCTAGGGCTGTGCAAGGTAGGCTGCTTCCCCGGGTGTTTTCTGGTTTGCTTTCTGGTGAGCTGAGTTCCTCTTGAGTTCTCCAGGCAGGAGAGGCTGTTGTATTCTCTTTCCTCAGCTCCCTCTTCTCACAGTTTCTTTTCAAGTGTCTGCAAGGGAGTGTGAGACACACCCTTCAATGACTCAGACTTCTCTTATTCTCAAGAACCAGACAGGATAAGCACACCGACCTGACTCACACTCTGGCATAGCTGCACACACGTCCCTACGCAGAAGCATTTACATCTACTCTGGGACCCCAAATATTCAGCAGAGAAACCTGCATCCTCTCTCATTCATAATCCTTGTCTCCTGTGAGAAAGGTAACCCTTGCAGGGAGAAAACATTTCCATGTGAGATTTACTCTGTGTGTGTATATGTGTGTGTGTGTGTGTGTGTGTGTGTGTGTGTGTGTGTGTGTAGCCACTCACATGAATACATGTGCCTTCGGAGACCAGAAGGGGACATCAGATCCCTGGAGCTGGAGTGAGTTGTGAAGTGGTCCTGAGCCACCCAACATGGATACTTGGAACTGAGCTCTGGTCCTCTACAAGAACTGCAAGCGCTCTTACCTGCTGAACCATATTTTTAGTCCTGGAAGAAAGCACCTGTCAGTTCTCTCAGGCAGTATTTCCACCAGCCTATGTCCACAGGGAGCATTTTGTTCTCAGATTCTGACACTTTTGACATAGATGTTTTGCTACTTCTCTTTCATAATGCTTTATGCTAAATGTGCCGTGTGATATAGAAACACACACACATTTCTATGAATAACAATAAAATTTATCTTTTGTTAAAAGATAGATTTCGATTTCACCCTTAATGATTCAGATGCCTTTATGTATATAATCTGTAACTCTCTAGTGTTACCAAATTACTGGTTAGAGGGCTATGTTATAAATGAAATTATGCTGGTAAGTCATGCAGGCTCTCTGATATGACAGGATGCGCTAGAAGCTAAAGACAGTCTTACAAATTACTCCTACTCTACTGGATTGTCGTTTTTAAATATGAATCATCATAGACAACTTAAAACAGACATATAATAACGTAAATTTACTTGAGGAAATGTCAAACAAAAAAGGCCTAAGAAAGAGAGAGCACAGAGACAAAAACAGAGATACATTTTTTCCTGTTTTAGTAAAATTTCTGCCTTGTGATTCTAACTCAGTGAAGTGCACAGTACATCTGAGACACAGTCAGAATTGAGTTTCAGAGTCGAATGTGAATATGCATAAGATTCAAGATGGCCAAATGCCACGTCACTCTCCCAAGAAGAACCTTGCTTGCTTGACCTTGTTGAATCTGAAAAGTCTTGCTTTTCAGATCTGGGTTTTATTTAAAAACCACTTTATTTTCTCTTCTCTGTATGTGAGCCTGAGTGTATTTCTGTGCCACATGAATGCAGGTGCACATGGAAACCAGAGGAGGGCGCCAGATTCCTGGGAACTGGAGTTGCACATGGTTATGAGCTGCCATGGGAAGGGAATCAGGGTGTGCTGTGAGAGCAGTGCTATCTCCAGCCCCAGGACTCAGATTTCATGGGTTAACCTGGGCTTCAAATCATGTTCCAGTGACAAACCATGATGTCAAACACACCTTCAGTTTCCTCATAACTTAATTTTTCCTTATACTTAAAAATATTTAGGCAAAAGGGAAATAGAAACATAATCCTATTACAGTAAATTGGAATACTTATATTTTTTAGAGTGCACACTTCTACAAAATTGGATAAATTCATACTTCTGTCACTATTAATCCAATTCTTTAACCAGTTTTAATTTTTGTACAGGAATTTTAACTTCTCTGGGTGGAATACAGACATGACTTTAGTATACACCTTTAATGCCAAACAATGTAGGTAAGTTTAGTTTGTAGAAGGAGCTATGTTTGATAGTGATGTCTAATTGAGGGGCAGACAATGTGACAAATCAGAGAAATATTAGACAGTGTGAGTCAGAGATAGGATACACCCAACTCTCATGAAAACAGATGGGAAAGAAGTGTCTAAGAGCAACACAGGGAGACAGAAAGAGAGCTGGGAGTTGTCAGTTGGGAGTCAGTGCCACGAGTGGAGTGCAGAGGAGTTGAGTTCGTTCATGCAGTTCAGTGCAGGTCAGCAGAGGCAGCTGAAGCCAGAGAGTAAGAAGGAGCTGGAAGATTAGAGTAGGCGGCCAGAGTTAGTTTGAGGCCAAGCAGAGCAATTCAGTGAGAAGCTGGATTGAATCAGCTTGGAGAGGAGTTTGAGGCAGAACAGCTGAGTTGAATCAGCCAGCCAGAGTTCAGGAAAAAACAAAAAAACAAAAAAACAAAAAACAAAACTAGAGTGAACTTATTCACCAGGAAGCCTCCAAAAGGACAATTACATCAGACAAATAAAAGTTACTTTTACAAATTTTCATTTTACAGATGTTTACAAGTTGTATCTGCAATCAACTTCTGTTCATATTTTTAAAAAACACAATTAAATCAATTATTATTTCTAAGTGCAGATTAGATAAACTTCCAATCTATACACAAGCATGCAGTAGCAATCATGTAACAACAGGCTAAAGCCACTGTCTACAGGAGACTTTAAGGTATCATAAGAATAAAGACCCAGAGAGAGGGACAAGAAAACACAAAACCACAATCTCAGACATACCTGTAGGGTGCTGGAGAGATGACACAATGGTTAAGAGTACTTGTGTGTGTGTCTGTGTGTGTGTGTGTGTGTGTGTACTTAGGCCAAGCCAAGAGCAAGGTTCAAGTCTGAGTGCAAATAGTACTCTGATTGTTTGTCTCCATGCGTGGAAATATTTTATAACTTGTCAGGCGTCTATGTAAGTACTAGATCTAGCTATGCAGTCTCTTGTTTAAACCACGATTATTAATTCCTTCCTTCATTCATTCGGTTAGTGATCATTCTTGGTCAGTTACTACATGCTAAGGATAGTTTTAAGTGACAGAGATATAGCAGCGAGGAGAGTAGCTAAAGCCAGTTTGAAGTTTGAAGTTCCATTCGTGGAAGGGAGAGGAAATGCTTTGCTTGGTATGACCCTGTTTCTAAAGGCAGCATATGTGAGCTGCAGTGGGCTGGGGTAGGGATCCCAGTAGGACGTCTGAGCTTGTGTCCTGCGGCCACACAGTGTGTGAGATCTCGCTTTGGGGAAGTAGGGGGTGCCTGCTTTCTTCCTTCTGTTTTCTCCTTCCGTCCTTTTATCCTCTTGCTTTCCCATCCTCTTCTCACTGTGTTCTCTTTAGTTACCTGGCCTTATCCATCTCTTCTAGCTTTCTTTCTCCTCCTTCTCTCACCTTATTTTCTGTGCATTTTTGAGCTAGAGCTGAGCTTGCAGATGGGCTTTGATGGCTGCCAGAGGTCTTCATTTGCATGTTTCATGGAGGTGCCGTGGTAACCGACTACACTAGAAGGCGTGTGCCAGCAAGAGTTTTAGAGACTGTCACTGCCAATGTCAACATTTGGCATCCTGCTCCTCCTCCGACAGTGGTGCTCTGGCTTGTCCTTCAACATGTCTCTACAGCCTGGATCTGCAGAGCCATTTACCATCCAGCTGGCCTATGTTACCTTTCAGTGTTTTGTCTCTACCTTGAGCCAATGTCAATGAACACTC
The DNA here is from genome assembly GCF_947179515.1 of Apodemus sylvaticus. NCBI lineage: Eukaryota > Metazoa > Chordata > Mammalia > Rodentia > Muridae > Apodemus > Apodemus sylvaticus. Next base: position 85,661,447 of record NC_067484.1, read on the forward strand.
AGTAGAGCACCTTCCCCGGAAGCAAAGGGCACCTGTTTAGTCTTGTTTTATGTTCTAGAGTTTTGCACACCTCTGAATCCATAGCTTTACAGCCTTGTTTGTGGTAAGAAAGGTAAGAGACGGACGTACTTGTGCTTGCAGCAGTTTGCCAGTTGCATATGTTAACAACCGGATTCTAAGAAGGCAGAAGTCTGAAGCTTATGAGACTGTTCTCTAGTTAAAAGTCCTTATGGTTGTGTGACATCCATTATGATGAGTGATGATGATGATGATGATGATGCATGCTCATTATGTTTTAATCAGAGAAGATGGCCAGAATATTATGAGATTATTGGATCAGTTTATCCATTGATTATGTCAGTTGCTCCTTAGTCCACAGTTAATATAATTACCCCCTTCTTTAACTAAGAGCTTTGTCCACATGTTGGGAAACCTCAGTGTAATTTATGTGTGCTAGATGCCTCTTTTGGTTCTGCATAGCAAATGTGAGCTTTCCCTGAAGGAAAATGTTTCTGTTGTCATACTTGGAGGTCTCCCATTGGCCCTTGTGACTTAGTGTTTCTCTTGTCACTTCATCATTTCTGTCACATATCCTTATGTAAATTTTCCTTGGAGGAATCCTATATGACCCTTTTCTACTGATGTCTTACAAATGACCAGGAAATTTATAGATTTAAGGAGCCCAGGTTTATAATCAGGATTCTATGAGTCAAAAATAAATGTAGCTGCTCCTTTGCTGGGGATCCCAGGAAGCTGCCATACAGGGCCCAACCTCACCTGGAGGCCTGAAGGAAAAAGATCACACCCAGACTCACTCAGGTTGCTGGCACAATTCATTTCCTCAGAACTGTAGATTTGCGAGTTCTAGCTTCTTGTTTTGAGACATGGTCTAAGCTGGCCTTGAACTTGTGATCCTTGCCTTTCAGCCTCCCATATGCTGGAATTACAGATGCCCTCACCACACCTAGTGAGTCCTGGCTTTTTTTCTGTGGTCACTGTGGTGGGCTGCTCTCAGGTCTCACAAGTCACACACAGGCTTTGACATGTGATTTTTCTGAGTGTTACTCCTGCCTTGTCTCTACTCTGCCATACGGAGTCTTACATAACTAAGTCAAAGGAGAGAACTCAGCAACATGCTTTTATTTTTCATATATTTAGAAGATATTTTATTATTGCTATTCTAGTTATTGCTATTTAGCATGCTATATTATGTATGCATGTGCATGTGTGTGTATGTGTGTGTGTGTGTGTGTGTGATGCATGGGTGAGGGCATATGTATCGCTGGGTGTGTATGGAGGTCAGAAGACAGCTCTGTGAAGTAGGTTCCTGCCTTCTACCTGCAGGGATGGAATACAGGTCCATGGGCTTACCCTACAGGCATTTTGTCCATCTCCTTGACTCTCTTCATGAAGGTTTAATGATGAAATGAAAATTACTTGTCCTCCTTCATTCTAAAAACAGTTGGACACCCAGGCATGAGCAGAAAGTTGAGATGTCACTAGAGGACACTTAGGCTCTGTCACATGATGGAGATTGGTTCTAATGCTTTGATTCAATCAGGAATCTGATGTCCAAATGCTAAAGGTTCTTGTCCCCAGCTGATTTTTGATAGATCAATAAAGACGCCACTGACCAATGGCTGGGCAAAGGGGGATGGGATGGGACCCTTAGAGTTGTGTGGTCTAGAGCTCAAGGGACAGGAGAGGGAGGAGCTCAAGGGGAGGAGAGGGAGGAGCTCAAGGGGAGGAGAGGGAGGAGCTCAAGGGGAGGAGAGGGAGGAACTCAAGGGGAGGAGAGGGAGGAGCTCAAGGGGGGGGAAGGGAGGAACTCAAGGGTGAGGAGAGGGAGGAACTCAAGGGGAGGAGAGGGAGGAGCTCAAGGGGAGGAGAGGGAGGAGCTCAAGGGGAGGAGAGGGAGGAACTCAAGGGGAGGAGAGGGAGGAGCTCAAGGGGGGGAAGGGAGGAACTCAAGGGTGAGGAGAGGGAGGAACTCAAGGGACAGGAGAGGGAGGAGCTCAAGGGGGGGAAAGGGAGGAGCTCAAGGGACAGGAGAGGGAGGAGCTCAAGGGACAGGAGAGGGAGGAACTCAAGGGGAGGAGAGGGAGGAACTCAAGGGACAGGAGAGGGAGGAGCTCAAGGGGGGGAAGGGAGGAGCTCAAGGGTGAGGAGATGGAGGAACTCAAGGGGGAGGAGAGGGAGGAGCTCAAGGGTGAGGAGAGGGAGGAGCTCAAGGGACAGGAGAGGGAGGAGCTCAAGGGACAGGAGAGGGAGGAGCTCAAGGGGAGGAGAGGGAGGAGCTCAAGGGTGAGGAGAGGGAGGAGCTCAAGGGACAGGAGAGGGAGGAGCTCAAGGGACAGGAGAGGGAGGAACTCAAGGGGAGGAGAGG